>NW_013666524.1:224960-274691 GCF_000517525.1 Limulus polyphemus | reverse complement strand
TTTCGCGCAAAGCTACACGAGGGCTATGTGCGCTAGCCGTCTCTAATTTAGCAGTGTAAGACTAGAGGGAAGGCAGCTAGTCATCACCACCGAACGCCAACTCTTGGGCTACTCTTTTACCAACGAATAGTGGGATTGACCATCACATAACGCCCCCACGGCTGAGAGGGCGAGCAATTTTGGTGGGACAGGGATTCGAGCCCGCGTTCCGCAGATTGTGAGTCGAGCGCCCTAACCACCTTGCCATTCCGGCCCGAATATCTTAGGACTTGTAGATAGGCTGTTTAGGGTTGATAGGAAAGGAAGGTTTTTGGAAGGGTGGTTGAGATTTAAAGTTAAACAGGGTAGGAGCTGTCATGTTTCAAAAGGCTAGTGACTCAGCCATAAGGGCAACTTTAAGCTAGGAGTAAACATTGGTGAGGCTCAGGATAGAGAAAGCTAACAAAGAAGAATAAAATATAGAGAAAAGTGTTGTGTAGCAACCATGTACAGAGGTGATTTTAAATTTAAGGGTGGGCTAAATTGGCACTATCTTAATGTTAGAAGTGTAAAAAATAAATGAATTAATTAAGAGCATTAGGTTGGTAGATTTTAATGTAATGTAAAACTTTTGATGCCAGGTTATATAATAAGGATAAAGTACTACAACCGTGGGGGGGGGTACTAGCTTTATATGTACAATACACCCTGTTAAAGATGTCAAATGTAATAGCAAGAAGACTGAATCTATACAATTTTTTGTTAGTGGATATAGGGGAAGCATTCAGTTGGAATTTATTACACACAACCAAATGAAACTGATAAAAGTAATGAAAAACTCTACAGTGAGCTTACGCTGTTAATAAGGTTATGACTAAGGGAGATCTTAATTTCAGGCACATGCCGGGCCTGGCCAAGTGGTTAGGGCACTCGACTCGCAATCTGCGGGTTCGAATCCCCGTTACGCCGAACATGCTCGCCCTTTCAGCCGTGGGGACGTTATAATGTGAAGGCCAATCCCACTATTTGTTGATAAAAAAAGTAGCCCAAGAGTTGGCGGTGGGTGATAATGACTAGCTGCCTTCCCTCTAGTCTTTACGCTGCTAAATTAAGGACGGCTAGCGCAGATAGCCCTCGTGTAGCTTTGCGCGAAATTCATAACAAACCAAACCAACTGCTAAATTAGGGATGGCTATTTTCAGTGCAGTTTTCAAATATTTATTTTACACAATTTAAAATATGTAAGCTAAAACTTTCACATTTGGTTATTAGTGGCAACTTTCTAACACTCCATTTGAAATCTTATATAAAATATAAACAACTTTTGTACATAACAATCCCGGCACAAAGTTGTCATCCAGATAATGTTGAAGATTTTGTTCAAAGTAAATTATGAGCCTCAAATAATAAAAGTGTAATGTTCGATTTGCCGTTATTCGAAATTAAAAATAATTCAAAATGTTTGCTTTCAAGCAACATTAGCTCGCCAGGTAGTATTTAAAAGAGAAGTTAAAATAAGAATGTCAGTGTCTTTTTTTTTTTCAAGCTCAGTTGTTGAAGAGTGAAGACGTGTTTTTTTTCTGTTCCAGTAGTTTAAGTCTTTGAAGATTCTAAAGTAGGTAGCCTTCGTATTAGTAATAGAGTTAAATTTGTAATGTACGACGCTGGGAGAAAATGGCATCAATAACATGATAACCAAAAACTTTTCCAACAGTATATTAAATCATTTAGCTGCTTTTTACAATCTATCCTTGTTTTCCATATACTGTTCATCAATCTGGAGTATATTTGTTTGTAGTTAAGCATAAAGCTACACAATGAGCTATCTGTGCTCTGCCCACCACGGGTATCGAAACCAGGTTTCTAGCGTTGTAAGCGTGTAGACATACCGCTGTGCCACTGGGGAGCATCAATCTAGATGTCGGCAATTATTAAAATTATACCCAAAAAATATGCGAATCACTGTCTTCCGAACAGCTACAGGACAATAAGCCTATTTAACACATTAGGTAAACCTATGGAAACAATTTTATCAAACAGACTTCTCCACTATTTAGAAAGCAATAACATTTTTAACAACATCTAAAATGTCAGTAGAAAACACAGACAAACAACTGACCACTTAGTGAGACCATTTGAATCAATCTATCAAGGTTTCAATCGCAATCATTCAACAGTAGCAACTTTTCGTGATGTAAAACAGGCTTTAGACACAGTGTAGCTCAATGCTTTTAACTATAAACTATGAAAAAAAGGTTTCCATTCCCACCACCAGATAGCTTTCTAGTTTTATTACAAAAAAAAAAATGCTTAAGTAAAAGTGAATAGTACTACACCTAATGCATTCCTGTTAAAAGCAGGTGTCCCTCAGGGTTTCCTCCTCAGCGCACTATTATATATTCTCTTCATCAATATTATACTGCTCCAATAGTTAATATATACTCGCATTTCCCAGTATACCATCTGGAGTATATCAGAAGATCCATTTGCTGCAGTAGCCAGAGTACAAGATGAATTAAACAATAAAATTCACTGGTGCAACAAGTGAAGAGTAGTTCTCAATCAAATCAAAAAACAAGCAATAGTCTTTCACAGAAGGATTGGCAGACAAAACAAAAAACTTAGGTAAGTTAAACTCATTATACAACACTCCCATCACTTTTAAAAGAACAACCAAACGTTTAAGTATCACGTTATGAAACATTTTGAAAAATACAAGCACAAGATTAGCATACCTCTAGTACATCAGTGGTATGAACAAAGTATGCAACAGCCATTCAACCACCAATATTTACGAAGCATACATCAGACCCTTATACCAGTATGGCTGTCCTACTACTGGCAACATGTCTGAAAAATTATACAACCAGATTCAACACAGCTCGCCGTTATTAAAACAGCTTTTCGTCTTCACAGGTACACCACATAAGCTTATGTTAATGATCTCACTGATTTACCTCTCATTAAGCTCGCATCCACAAGCTAACTCAGAAATTTAACATAAAGCTCTCATCCGTAACAACCAAATCAGGACCTTCCAAAATCTCATAGCCACACCCTCTACCTGGCAAACACACATTTCACCTCTGAACTACATGCAGCAACCAAGTGTTTACCCATTATATGTGTTAAAAAAAACATTCTATTTCAGTCTCACATATCGGGCATGGGTCAGGTAGATTATTATGCGCCTGGCTCGTGAAAGCAGGTTTTCTCTGGGTGCTCTGGTTCCCCCTGCATCAAAAAGATTTGAGAAATCGGATACCTATATCCTAGCCCCCTGAAAAGAGCCATCTTCTAGTAAGTTCTTATGACACCTCAGGTTTTTCTTTCAAAATTCTAGTTTATAATTTTAGATTCAATTTCATCAAGAAAACTTGGAACTTCTGTGCTTGGTCCTGCCTTTCTCATCATCACTCCTAACCGACGTAATCGCCACGTGGTGTCAAAAACCGTATGTGTTCCACCTTGAACAGGAAACGGCTTCTTGTTTGCTTTCCCCATTGACTTGAGACTGCATCTGCCTCGGCTCTACACAGCTCTCTCAGTGCAGTTCTCTAAATGCAGAGATTAAATCATTTCATTCTATTTTAGTTAATACTATAAACAGTCACATGTGGGGCGAAGAGAAACTAAGGTTCTGAACATACGGGTTATCTTTCAGACCCCAAGGATTCCTTTGGAGCCTGAAAGTTTAAAACCTAAGTTCCTGCCAAGTATCTTGGTTTTATTTGGAATGTCAGTGTCCATCAACGGGTCTGTGTTACCATATTTTGACAGCCAAAAGGAGAATAGGTTTAAATGCTGATAAAAACATAACACAAGAAAATCAATCCACCTTATCTTGTAAAGTACATTAAAAAAAAGATCAGATAGGTTTGTTTGTTTCTTATTAAGCACAAAACAACACAATGCTGCTTTCAAAAAATGCTATCAAAACTCCGGTTTAAGCATTATATGCCTTCGTTTGTTTGTAACTAAGCACAAACCTACACAATGGGCTATCTGTGCTCTGCCCACCACGAGTATCGAAACCCGGATTCTAGCGTTGTAAGTCCGCAGTCATACCGCTGTGCCACTGGGGGGCTATATGCCTTCAGACTTAAAGCTGAGCCACTTGGGTCGGATGGTGAGATAGGAAATCGGGTAGGGTGGGGTAATTCCATTTCAAGGGGAGACATGAATACAGTTTATTAGGACTTGATGGGTTCCCTCACTTGTATATCTTGTTTTGGAGTAGTTGTTAACATGTAATCTAAGGATTGTGTGATAATACTTGAGGACTCGACAATAAAATGTGACAGGGAATTGGGTAGGCATTATCTTAGACTGAAAGTTTTTGCCAGTCATGGCGAGAGCTATGTCCTCATGCTTAATTCATACTCAGGCGAAGAGGTTCATAGGTAACTAAGGGAGACATAAGATATTTTCATGTGACATCAAGCAGTCTCGACTTTTTGATACTTATTAGGATGTCTTTATTAGACACGGAGATGGTAATTCACAAGCCCAAGATCGCAAAATTATGGTTAGAATCACTTGTGGTCAAGACATCATCTGATATGAAATACCTAAATGCCATCTGTGAAACAGTCATAATGTTTCTTGCTGTGATCCAGACTTCTAGGAAAGCCTGGAGTCTACCTGGTTAGCTAGGTATACTAGCAATACTTCAAAACCACGTCTACCAGCTGAAGTTAATGCTGAATGCAACAGTGATATGTATCCCTTGATATCGTGGCATTCTGTACAATACTCACTTCATTTGGGAATGTCATATTTGTCAGTGATGCACGTGTTTTTGGATTTTCCTGATTTACCAAAGAAGATGATGTTCCGAAACTGCATTTAGCATCTGAAATCGATACGGGATGTGACAGTGATACCTATTTCTAGGCATTATGCACAAAACTTTACTCAATAATGCTGTATTCGTCAGAACATGTGCATCTCCAGTCTTTTAGAAGTTGAGAAGCTTTTTCAAACATGCACTGCTTCTCAGCTTCACAGCAGTATCGAAGATGTGACAGTGATATCGGGATGTGACAGTGATACCTATTTCTAGGCATTATGCACAAAACTTTACTCAATAATGCTGTATTCGTCAGAACATGTGCATCTCCAGTCTTTTAGAAGTTGAGAAGCTTTTTCAAACATGCACTGCTTCTCAGCTTCACAGCAGTATCGAAGATGATAGCAGGTATATAAAATCTGTATTTACGATTAGTTAATTATGATATTGATGAGAAACAGATAAACCCAGCAGTGTTCAATAGAATGGCTTTACTTCAATATTTCAAGCAAATGTTTGCTTGGAACAGATAGTACAATGCATTATGCTGAGTCTAAATTCCCTCATGTATGAAGAGCAACTCAATGACTGTGGCACAATGGTCAATGAGTTTTACTGCAGCTTCATATTCGACCCTGAAGATAACAGAATAATTAATATAACTAAATTCAAAGCTTTAGAGGCCCTATGAGAATCTGGCTCTGGCTGAGCTGATCTATTTCTTGTCTGTCAACAGTTCATTGAGATGAATTACGAATTACATCAGTCGTGTGACACATAAGGTTAAATTCTACATCATCCCTAAATATCTAGAGAACTAATTACTCAAGGAATCGGAGGTAGATGAGCAGGTTAGTTCTTAAGATGAGAACACTCTATCATATAATCTTATCTCGATTGATGAAGAGGAGTACACTAATAGCATATATCTGATTGCTTGTGCAAAGATAACTGCATCATTTACGCTACACATTAGGACAGTAAAGGTTGATAATACTTAGGGAAATTGACAGTTGATTCCCGCTGTCAATAAGGACTGAGAAACTAATATGCTGAAAAGGATCTACAATCCTTAGTTTTCAAGCACTCAAGTTAAGTATTGTGACAAAAACTGTTGAACATGTGCTGACATAAATATTCTGAGTGAATAGATGTTCTTGTATGTATGATCTGGTAGGTCTGAAAAAGTTACTGTAAAGTGCAGAAATAAAGTTATGTTTTGAAACAGCATCATAATTAACACATATTGTATTTATCAGATGATGCATGTATTGTTTATGTTTCTTTTACACATTTTCTGAAATAGAATCTGAATCTACCTGGCTATGTTTCTTAGAAATTTCTATATAATTATGCTGTCCCACTGCAGCTACTTTCTCTCTACTACCTACCTAGTTCTATATGCTTAGGAAGTATTACTTTTCCTCATTTATATTCAGCACCATGTCTCCCTTGGACACTTTAGTAAGACAAGCAGATATATATACTCTTGCCTCTTCTATTTCTATAGGTTCAATTAAAACTTCTTCATTTTTCCTAAAGTCGTCTACTTTAGTTTCAACAGTAAAGTGACTCCTCGCAGGCACTTCAGGTACTTTAACTAACATTACATGTTCTCTTTCTATCAAACACTCCTATTGGGATGCTTTGTTGCTTATGATAGGCATAAGTGTAGAGTCATCTGAGGGGTTTAATAATGGCTGGAAACGGCTTGAGTAGGTAATGAAGAAAAACTTATATTAAAGTTTTTCTTCATTACCCACTCAAGCCGTCTCCAGCCATTATTAGTCTCAAAGTGGGTTCCTCGTCATCGAATCTGAGGGGTTTGGTGTATTATATCCATGTCTTAGAGGTTCATTTTCTATCTTATCTTGCCTTACTTTAATTCCACCTATTTTATTCTTAGTTTTCTCTGTACACTTCTGCTAGGCATTACTTTAGATTTCCTTTAACTGGATTTCTTTTTGAGCACTTTATATTCCTACCACGCCAACTTTGTCGTGTATCGCTATTATTAGGAGTATCATTGCTTTAGTACATCTACTGAAAATATGCGATAGTTTAGAATACCATGGTCTGAGCTATATAAAGTGGAAAATTACTAAACTATCACTCCTGTGTCTTGCAGGTTGTTTTGGCTGCAAGACACACGGCAGTGTTTCTTCATTATACCAGTAAAAGGAGGTAAAGGTTTTGAGTTTTACATTGTAGAAATTTAGGGTGATATATTTCTGCTTTAAGGTTGTACCTAAATATGAGGGGTAACTGCCTTCCCACAATTGCCTGCAGACTGCAAATGGCAGTAGGAGTTAAGATGCTCTGGGTTCAAGCACCAAACTCTTTATTGATTCTCCTTGGTTGCTAGCTAGTTTGACATCTGTATTTGGATCTTGTCTGATAGATGGAATATCTCCAACACATTTGGGAACTATGGCCACAGACATTTTCCACTAAGAGTTGGTGATGACAACAAGGGCTGATAAGTGAAGAACAACTTTTGATATTTTTGTCTCATTGTGAACATTTTTGATTTGTATTGATTTCATTATTGTTTTACAGTGCTGATTCATCATCTATTTACAATTAATGTATTTGGTAATGATGGAATGTATTTCTTAAATCTTAACATTCTTATTTATTAATTTTTCTTTTAAAAATACTGGATCATAAACATTTCTGCTTGTCCTGTTTATTTGTTGTTTAAAATTTATATATCTATATTTGTCAGTGGTTATCTTGTCAACTGTTATGTTGTAGCTTCTTTAATGTAAGCACCTGAAAAAGGCTCAATTATTAATATGAATATTTTTATTTACCGAAGTTCCACAGCCAAAAGGTACCCCCCCCCCAAAAAAAAGAGGTTCTTTTATGGCAATTATATATATGTATGTATAAAAATATACCAACCATTATTCATTTAAAAAATTATAGGCAATATCAATAAGTCATATTGTGAAATATTACATTTGACTTTACGATTCTGCAAGTTTTCTTTAAAACATCTGAACCTTAATAGAGTTTTTAATAATATACCCACTTTTTTACTTACAATAACAAAACAAAAGCTTTTCTTTAATGATTATTTTGTCTGATAGAAAAACAGGTTATAAATTACAAAACTACTCAAACACAATTTCATTAATTAGTTATTACAGTTCCTTTGTTCTCCATCCAAAAATACCTTACTAAATATAAATTAATTTTAATACTTGACAATAGCTGGTATAAATACACTCAACTGCTATGTTTTTTTTTGTCCAATCTTGTTTGAAGTATTTCCTTTTTTTTTTAATGCCAAAATTTATACAGTTTATTGAATAAAAGGCTTATAAGTATCCTACTTGGTTTTGTTTATTTAAATATTTAATTTTACTTGCTAAACTAATACTTTTTATTGCAATAAGAAATATGCTATTTCTACTTCTACAATGAGAAGTGCTCTATAAAAAGATAAACATTTTCCACTCATAGGGAAGTAACATAAACTCATATTTTTAATAATAATTACTTACTGAAAAAACAGGATTGTTTTGCTACACATATACAACAAAATCCAACAAATGCGTATTATAGTCATGGCATCTTTCACTTGCCACATAAGTTTTGAAGATAAAGTAGGATTGGTGCTAATAATTTATTCTTCTGAAATAGTCAGGAGACAAATTGTTTAAAACACAAAATAAATATATGATGTTCAATCTATTAATTGCTTCACTGCCCAAACCTAGTATAACTCAGTGACAAGTGGTGAATTGAATGATAGATTGGGCTCCATATTTTTTTAAAAAAATGCCTTTGTTGGATTGATGAATAAATCCTTTATCAAATTAGGATAAATAATTATAACTTCTTAAAAATAATCACCCAGCTTCTTCTAGTGGTCAAACATAAAACTGTTTTAATACTTTTGGACTTAATAACTACATTCACAAAACTGAACTGAATCTGGACACATTTAGACCAACAAACTCATTTTTTCCTACTGCTTAACTGTAAAGATTAAAGGAAACCTAGTCATAATCAGAAGTTATATCACAGTCAGATTTATTAAGTTAGATTTAACCCTACGTACACAGGTGGGGGTCAAAGTGTGCATGCCACAACCTTGAAAATAGTGCCATTCAACACGGTATTACGCATTTGATGTCAGAGTTATCAACTATTCATTTTACCCTATGTTGCTTATTTAGTGACAATTCCTTTTAAATGAGAGTAAGTACCAAATTAAATATAAAGGGATACTGAAAAACTTTAGATAATACATTTAAGATGTTGTAGAAGTTATGCAAAATGTGTAATGGACAAAAGTATTTTTATTCTTCACATGAACATCCTCTTGCACTCTGGCTTGTTAGAGTCTGAGTCAGACTGATGCCGGCATTTCACAGGTATATCATCAGTATAAAACTTTTAGTAAAGCTTTTTTTAAGTTTTTTGTGTACAACAGACTTGTACTGGTGACTAAAAGCTTGCCATATTCCATGAAGATAAACTTTATAAATTTGGAATTATAGGCCACATTACTTCTCCCATACAGGGTTGGTCCATTGGACTCAAATGATATAATACTTTTTTGGTACAAAGTAAATACAATCATGATCATATAACAATAAACAACCAAATAATAAATCTATATCACAGAATACAAGCATTAAGTTTAGACAATAGATAAAAAGTACAATTTGTTTAATTTTTATGTAGATTTATAAGACCAATTGCAGTCTACATGTATTAGAAATGAAATTTATGAAACTTTGTAGAATTATTACAAATTACTAAGATTATAAAGAATATTTTAAGAACTTAGGTCATACCAAACAAGGAGGTTCCAAAGTACTTGAAACCATTAAGGATGATATATATATATTTTTTTTTAAATACAAATAACCTAAGTATTTATTTTTCTACCAACTAAGTTTCATTTAGTCTACTTAATTTTGCATCACAGATCGATTTTGCTAACAATAAATTTTTCCAAAGCCATCATTGGTGATTCAAAGGCCAATGATGCCATCAAAGCCAGAGAGTAGGAAACAACGGTGAAGGCAAGAAAGTTGATTACCTGGTGGGAACAAAACAAAACAATTTATATATGCAACTTTAATCCAACACACACAAATAAAACTCTTTTAATTTAACATGTCTTTAATGGATTTAAACTAGGAGCCTGTGTTCTTTTGCACATATCATGTATACATGTTTAAATTACTTCTTAGTTAAGTAGATGCAAGACCAAATAAAAGTGTTTTTTTGTTATTTTCGTACTGAACACTGAAACAGTAAACAACTGACCTACTTCATATTTCTATTCTAAAACTGACTAAGATGCTGATTATGCTTTAAAAAGGCTATGCAAGTGTGGGCTATTAATACAATTTGTTCCACAACAGGAAATAATTTGGTGTTATTGTATATTTTTCTGTAAAGTATAGTACACGAGAGAGAGCAAAGTTGTAAATACAGACATCAGTATTTCTTTTTATTGTAAGTATGGATATTTTTAGATATGTTTAATTGCAAGTTGTTGATAGAGATAACTGATTACTGTTTCATTTCAAAATACTCTAATGTTCGATGGTTTTAGTTTTCAAATACAATTCTTTTGACCTATGAAAAACTTTCGTATCTGGATCATTCTGTAAAATATAGGCCTAAAATATAGGCTCTCACTCAAAGGAAACAGATATGTTTTTGTTTAATTTTTAGTAAGACACTCAATTATTCTTTGTATTTTGTTACAAAAAAATGTATTCATCTATATGAATAATTATTTAAAACACAACATAATATATATCAACAACATTTTCATTACTTTATAAGAAACTTAACATATTTTGGAAAGTTAAGACTATTTTTGGTTTTTATGTTTTCCTAATCTAATAACTTATTGCAACTATTAGTGTGAAATTAAGTATGTTTCACTATAAAAAAGTTTTATTAATTTATTCTATATATTTGATGCCTAACTTTACATGAATACATGACATCAGTAAAAGAGTTATATAAAAATTTCCTTGAAAGTTAATTCGGTGATTAAAAAGTATAAAACTTAATTGCATGTGCATATTAAGAAAAAAGCAAAATTTCTTTATAGCTTATTTATACAATATGACTGAAAATTTAATTATCAAGAATAAAATACACTAGAATACTTTAATAATATAAAAGTGTTATTCTATGAAATGATAGATTTTAATAGTTTGATTATGAAGGCAAAATTCTAAGACTGACTGTGAAATATAGTTGGATTGCCAGCCCCAGCAGAAGCTACATTTTGCTGCTAGGGCCATCAAGTGTCCAGCTTAATCTATTGTCCCCCCAGAAAAACTGATTTCTTTTTATGCTTTGAGATTGCATTTGAGGCTATTATTTTGACATAAGATACAGTGGTTAACCACAATTTTAATTTTATTTATTTACACACAATTTAGTAATAGTAATAATCAGTAAATATATATACTTCGATTGCATATTGACAGTTTTAAAGTTGATTACGTAAATCAACAAAACAATTGTAATCTGTGTTTCGATTCTCCAACAAATTCATTTGAAACAATCTCATTTAGAGAATTAGTTTGTTCTTTGTGAACATGTAAAATCATAAAATTGTTCAATCTTTGCTGGGACATAGTATTTCAGAGGTAACTTTTCACTCTACACAATGCACTAAAAATGCTCAGAAGTTGCATTAGTGGCTGGCATAATTAACACTAATTTCACAATCCTCATCAAGAAGATCTATCTGACCAATGAATAATAACTTAAAATATTCTTTAATATCAAAAATTGTCATATAAGGTACTCTGATTCATGAGAAGGCCCACGGAGTTCTTAAAATTTACATTTGAAGATAACATGAAGAGTGAGTAGCTAGACACGTAACAAGTCCTGCTGAAGTAAGCTTTGTAAAATTTATATACCAACTGTAACTCTTCTTCAAACTCTTTACCCTGGCAAGCTTTGATCAATAGTTGTTCAAGTTTTGAACATATCTAGTAACCAAATAGCTCAAAATGATCCTTTATGCGATTTACTATGATATCTATTAGTTCATAGTAAAGCTGCCAATAATACAATATGGGAGGTTCATGGAACTGGTACCTTGTCAATCCATTTTCATGGCAAGTTGTTAACCTGCATCTACAAGTCAATTGTGGTTCTCCAACAGTAACAGAGTTAGTCACTGAATTAACTTTTTTTGCCAAAATAGAGAGTATGATTCTTCTGTTTGTGAGATGCCAAGTATGCCAACGACCATTTTTCCAGCTTGATGTCCTTTCGGCTGCAGAAATTGTTTTCTCCTGTAGTGCTTTACTCATATCAGTGTGACATAATATTTCACAAAGAACAGCACCAAAAAGAAAGCCAAAAGTTTTCATTTGTGATGAAACTCCGAAATTCTAGCTTTGGTTTCTGTGTCTTGCACTATTTCTGCAGCTTCTTTCCAAGTATCCTGTAAAATAGTGTAATTTTTGATAATGCTACATAAAAAAAAACAGCACAAATTGACCACCTTGTAGGACATAGTATTTGAATTCCTGGTGTGTGGTTTCCAGTCTCCATATTGCTTATTTGCTTCAAATCTTGAATCACTACTTCACACCAAGGCGAGTATTTTATCAATTTTATTTCATGTGTTATATCCAAAGCATCTCTCATTACTTTAATACCTTTTAATGCATCACTGGCTGAAATACTGATGGAATGTCCATAACATTGCACATAAACTGCTCTTGGTTCTTCTTGTTAAATTCTTGGAACTACACCAGATCAAACACCTTTCATTATACTGGCTACATCATAACAGTGACTTCATAGTTTAGACATGGATATATTTAGTCTTGTAAATGTATGTTTAGCAACTGTAGTCAGCTTTGCATCTTCAATAGCAGATACATGATACAATCCAACCATGTGCAGTTATGTAATTCATGAAGCAACTATAAACTTACAAATGCTAGTTTAGCACAGGATGTCTTTATCTTCTCTTGTTTAAAAGCAGACACACAAGTGTCACAAAACACATCATCAGCCTGTTGGTAGTGCAAAAATGGCCATTGCTTAAACTACATAGGCTGAAAAGAATGCTGTACAATAGTCTTCTTACCAAATGAACATTTGTGAAACAAAAATTCAGCTAGTTGATGAGGGAAGATCTGGAAAATTAGTGAAGCAAGAAAAACAAGCCATACTATAAAAGCCACAATGTCTACAGTTGATTTAAATGCTACTAGAAATAATTTATAATGTTGTCATCACTCAAACGAAGCATAATTTTCATAACCTTCAATCTTGTTTGATTACAGAGCCATCAAATAGAAAATGAGACCTCTTTTACCACACTCAACTGTCATATCCTCTCTCTTAGGATTTGTTACTAGTTCTCTCTAACATTTAATACTATATTATTTATAAACAATAGAAAGCCATGGTTTTCATTTTCAAATGATGCATTATATTATGTTGTTTTCTGTACAGAAAATGTTAATTTTTTCTTTCAGTACAAGCTCCATTCTCATGGGAAACACATCGACTTGCTTGGATGAATTTATATTGGCTCTTCTCGCACAGTTACAAAGCCAGTAAAATTGTTATGGGACATTGTCTGATTTTTGCATGTTACTGTTCTATGTTATTTGGTGCACTATTTAATTAATTAAAAATTATTTAGTGCACTATTACCATTAGTATAAAAAAGTAGGGTTAAGTGTCATGGACAGTCAACAACAAAAGAAAAAAAAGAAGGCCCAGGTCAGTACTTTATTTATTACTATACAAGTAACTAAAATGTAAAAATAAGAAATTCTTTAAGGTAGATAAGGTTAGATTAGGTAAAATAAATAATAATATGATAAAAAGTTTTTATGACGGAAACACACAAGCTGCTCATAGTAGCTCGTGGAGAATATAATTCATTAGCTTAACATGAAATGCATGTACCCCAAGTGATTTACAACTTATAGTGGCACGAACAGTATGCAGATATGATTCAAATGGCAATAAAACAATAAAATTTAAGTATTAATAGATTTATACTGTTATGAGTTTAAAGCTACTTAGGATAAACAATGTAATTTCATGTTACAAACTGAAGTCATTCTACAAATAAAAAAGGATAATTTAGATTTATTTCAATTTTCTTTTTGGTGGTTACGAGTTGTATAAAGTTAGGGTAGAGAAAATTACAGACAAAATATAAAGTTTTACTGAGAAAAACATTGGAAATCTATTTAATCTTAATGTGGAAACCACTTTGCCCTCAGACTAGTCAAAAAAAAAAGACTATATATTCATGGACAAATCTTTAGTAAAATACTTCCCATTAAAAATGTGATTTTTTTGTATATTAAAGACTTGTGATGTTTACTGAAAGTCTGACAAACTTTGTGAAGATACACATACTATATTAAAAGTCAGTAGTACAGATAGACAATGTCACAGTTATTACAGGTTTATTATGTACTTTTTGTGTGTGTGTGTGTGTGTGTGTGTGTGTGTGTGTGTGTGTGTGTGTGTAGCTTACATAGAAGTAGTAAGATTCTCTGCTGTATTGATCAATACAATTTTTAAAGTAATGTGATCACTAGCCTAAATTGTGGTAGATCTTTAACCCTGTCAAGACCTACCACTTCTGCCAGCCTTGATTACTACAGCATTTATTAACTCTATTAAAGAAACATAAAACTCCATAAAATGAGAATATTTTACACCACTATTCTACATTTGAGTTAAGATTATTTAAAATGGTTCACTGAAATGTGTGTAAAAGTTTAGGTAACCAGTAAACTCAGTTAGAATTTTCAAAAAAAAAAAAATCTATTCTTCACTTTCTAAAATATTATTTTCTTAATACTTTGGTGAAATAGCTTTTCTGCTGACACAATACTGATAATCACTCAGCCATATATTAAACACAGAAAGAGCTTGTATTTAAACTGAATAGCACTGATCTAAAATTACTTTTATTAGTATTTTGAACCATCACAAAATTATTGTTACATTACTGAAAAAACGTTTAGTAAAATACTTCACTTAAAGATTTGATTTTTTTGTATATTAAAAACTTGTAATGTTTACTGAAAGTCTGACAAACTTTGTGAAGATACACATATTATATTAAAAGTTAGTATTATCAATTGATAGGTGCATAAGTGCATGAAAAGGATGAATCAAGTATGAAATGAAACTTTTTTTGTTTTGAAAGACCTCTTCCTTATTGATTTTCTTTTCATAGATTTTTTTACAGTTTTAGGTCTTTAC
Organism: Limulus polyphemus; assembly: GCF_000517525.1. Classification (NCBI taxonomy): domain Eukaryota; kingdom Metazoa; phylum Arthropoda; class Merostomata; order Xiphosura; family Limulidae; genus Limulus; species Limulus polyphemus. Next base: position 259,660 of record NW_013666524.1, on the reverse strand, counting down.
TTTAGATGTGCTTTTGTATTGTAATACATTAAGAAGTGACGACACATTGGTCACAAGTTATGACTTGGTTATAGTTACCAAACGAAGATGTATAAATTATGCTTAGTTTTCAGTAATATAAAGTGATATTGTGATGGTTGCTAGGAAATTGCACATGGTATACACATGAAAGAAACTATATCATGTGATTGAGTTAACTGGAATACACTAAAAAAGAGAACATTCATTTTAGTTTCTTTATATATTTGAAAGCAGAATCCGAGTTAAAATCTTGAATTCATAAACACTGTCTCACAGACTTGCTTAAGAACTGGTTTTTCTACAGAGACCTATTCTGGCCAAAAATCTATCTTACTATACATGCTTTTATAAAACTAAAAGAAAAAATAACATACCATCAAGGGGTGAGTGACGTACATTGTAGTTTTGCTGCTCAGGTAGTACCAGTACATCACCAGTGGATGGATGAGGTAAGCACAGTAGGTGAGTCGACTTAATGGGATCCAAAATCTCCATGACAACAGTGTGTCTATGAAACCTAGAATAACATTAATTATGGAATTAGAAAAAAAAAGACATCAATTAAAGTCATTAATTTTATTCAGAAAAAGCCAAATTCCAGGAAAGATATAGTTGAATTAGCATTAATAAACTGTAAAGTGACAAGGTATGTAATCATAAAGCTTGCAATAAATAAAACATAAAGGTTTAAAATAATATTTTTTGCATCTTATGCAGTATAAGTACACAATTATAAGTTACATTTGACTTACCACCATGTCCTGTTACACAAGCATAAATCACCCATCCAACACCAACTGCCCATGCTGTACGTGATAGAGTATTATAAAGAGAAGTGGTAGAATTTGACATATCAACATGATATGTACCATATACCACAGACAGGCAAAGGCCTGCAGCTATTAGCCAACACAGTAAAACTAACCACTAAAAAAGAAAAGAGAAAACACAAAACTATTATCTCTGTCCATATGTGTGAAATTCATTCTAATTTAAATTAAAACAAATAATTTGATAAATGGGGTGTTTTCAATATACATGTGTGTATATATATATATGATAAAAGAGGATCTACATTAACTATCTAATTTCTACAAGTAATTTTTTTTAATGATTTATATACATGTGTGATAATACTGTTTTGTTTAATGTCATGGTTACAGCTCAGGTTAAACTAATATTACATACATGTTATAGAAACAGTATCTCAAATAAATGTTTTTTTTTTGTTTACAGGTTCTAAGAATGCCATAACTACAAACTTTAAATCCATTCAGAAGAAATCATATTTCTCAAAGTGTAAAGCAATAAGTGCTACCAAAAAGGAATGAACATATCCCACAATGCAAACAAATGCTAACTGTAATCAGACTGAAAAATTAAAATCCTTGGTTAGTGAACAATTGCTTTCAGTAAATTCATTTAAAAATTGTGACCATGTGACAAAATTCAACAGGAAAAAGTGTTGACCTTTAAACCAGAAGATAAACAAAAAATTACTACAGTCAAGGAAGATCATTCAAGTTTTACTGAATAACTTAAAAAAAAAACCTTATATTAAACTATCCCCTGTTTCACAGTAAGATTTAAGATCATGGAAGAAAATTTCAAAATATATAAAAAAAAGATTAAACCATAGATTTTTGATGCAACAAATTACAACATGAAAAATGCATTTGAAAGTGCTTGAATAGTTGGAATAGGTAAACTAAAAAAATAAGAGATTTTTCATAGAAACATAATATTCTATAGATTAGGGGCAGCTCCAAATTGGGTAACAACTTTTCATCTTTTTCTTAACAGAAGTTAATAACACTGATCTGTACACCTGTATATTTACTGTATTAAAACAAATAATTCATTATTATCATTTATTAAAGTGCCACATATTATCCCCCCCTCCCTCAAAAACATATTTTGCTTAAAATTAATAACACAAACCATGACATGAGTAAGTGAATTTAAGTGTGGTTGGTATTAATAAAAATTTCCTACTAATGTTTATCAACTAAAATGTTGTAGAAACAAGAAAATTCAAACACATGAAAAACTTACTTAATCAACAATGAACAATCACAACAGAGATAAATAAAAAAGCATAAATGCAACACTACCATGAGCACTATAAAAATTCATACCTTGTTTAGGAAATTGGTTCTCTTTCCAGTGCGATACAGGAGAAAGCTTACTATAACACCAACAAGATATGGACCGATACGACACCATGGTTTTATGTATATTATGTTGAAATATGCCTGCTGACTGCAAAGTAGATGTGTTTACAGAGATTAAAGATACATGAAAATATAATATCTACCACTAACAGGACTCATACACTAAAACAATACAAATGTATCTTTTTTTTCATTAAAATAATATATTTTCTGATTCCACTAGTCTTCTATGGAATAATCCTTCTGAGATATAAATATCAAGTCTAATCATTGATCAAATGATGGAATTTTTTTCTTCTATAGGCATAAGTGATGTGCATTACATCTATACTCTACCAAATAAAAAAAGTTTATTTAATAAACAGTATTTAACCTTTACTTTTTACTAAGCAGGTTTAAAATCACAAGTTTTACTCAACAAACATTTTCAATTTCACAAACTCATCTGCCAGCTTGCATAATTTGCTATGCGACTCAACCAAATCAATTCTCTGTTTAATCTCAATGAACTGAAAATATGACGATGGACAAAAAATATACACAAAAACTTGGTAAATTTTTAAAATTTTAATTTTATTTATAATTTTTTTGTGATCACTAATAAAGCATATACATTACTCAGTATTTTAATAATATTTTACCCCAGATCTCAATTTTTAATTTGAGTATCATAACTTTGTTACGAAGAAAATTCAGGATTAGCCACAAGTACATATATTTTCACTGAGATCCTTTATAAAGTATCCATGTACTCTAATAAGTTAAAACCTGTGAAATATGATTTATCACTTGCAGACCCTTTAGGAAAGCTGAGTGACAACTAATACAGTAAAACAGAATGTTTAAAAACACTTACTAATAACATACAAATATTTAAATGTATTACCCATTTAGTTAGAATCTGACCTTAACTCAAAATACTCAAATAACACCTTTAACTTACACAGTACACATTTATATTTACATATTTGAAAATCATCTTTTATTTACTGTTACATACTTCTAAGTTTTTGTAAATAAGAATTTTAGTATATTAGACCAGTGCCATTGATTCTTACTCGTTTGAAGCAGCTATAAGGGCTTCTGCATCACGAAGTTGCATAAACATAGAGTTAAGCTTATAGACTGAACTCAGAACTCCAGTAGATATCCATGACGTCAGCATCAAACCACCAACAACACCAACACTTATTAATGTGTGACTGTATGAAAAAACAAAAATTAAATTATTATGCTAATTAACATACTTAAATAAATCAGTCATAAAATCAAACAAAATAAAATTTATTGTTTTCAAATAAAATGGGGGAAATGAGCTTGCTTCCTAAATGATTTTTCAGTTTTTAAGTGAGAGTTTCATTTTGTTTCCTAAGAATTTTCCATGTTTCAAGTTGATCTGAACTTTCAGTTCAATCTACTTAAGGTTTCTGCTGAGATGTAGGAAAAAAAAAATCATCCTTGTATCCTAATTATAGAATTAAACTTCATGAAAATATATTAAATCATTTCCATAATATACTAGACACACTAGAGTAAAATTTTATTTTTATCATGTTATCTGATGAATATCATAATACACATAAGTAAGGATTCCAAGTGTTCCTAATCATGCAGGTTTGCAGCAGGCTATGTTTAATTGTAGGACTAACTTCACAAAATGTTTCAATAGAAACTCCAAAGTTCACAAATAAAATTGCAGAATTTCCTCGCTAATCAATCAATAGCAAACATGTTAATTAAATCACTATTATAACTCATAATCACACAAGTATGCTCTGTTTTACACCCAAAAAACCTTGAAAATATGATACTCATTTTGATGTTTAAGAGTCTAAGAAAGAAACTAAAGAAATTTAGGTTTCTGGGTGTGGTACACATACATGAAGAAATGGCATAAGTAAAGGACGAGTGTATTACGAAATTGGATCAAGAACTAGGCAAAGCACAGTTAGCTGGTTAGTTAGTATTGAGAATCACATGTTAAGAGTTATAAATAATGAAGCTACAGTGGAGACTGAGAAAAACGCTAGTCACAAGTTTGACAGTGATAAGTTACTGACACTGATCTAGTAGTACAGTAAAGGCTACTAAAAAGTTGATGATAGCATCTCAAATTAGCACTTTGATGTAGGGTTTGTTACTACAGACTAGAGTAGTAACACAAATGAGAAGGCAACCGGATCACACACCATCACAGTAGCCAATTACTTGAGAGTTTTGGTTCTTATTTTGGAAATGCCGATGAGTTGCAGAAATTACCCAATGAAGTGTCAAAACTACTTGTTGGTAGTTAGGATTACTATTTGGAAAATCAAAAGGATACAGAGAAAATATGGTATAAAAACTTGTGTCTGGAAGTTGAAGTTCTCCAAAAGCTATGAATATAAAGGTGTCTAATCTCCAATGATACACCAGTCTAACTTTGTTGTAAGTATAGAACTGCTATTTCTCTTAGTCAATTAATGTAATTTTAGATAGAAATAGTAAAGTAATGATTACACAGAGTGAAATATTTGATATGCAAACTGTATCAATTAATAGTGCTTAACTTGAAGGTGAAAGTTAGATTGTTGAGAATTGACAGTTTAATAAGTGTTTAACTGCTGATATCAAAAGTGTATCTATGTGTAAAAACTTAATAAACTTGATGTATTCTGTTGAATGTCAGTCTCAGAATCTGATTCTTTAGTCTAACCATAATTAGTGACTTGTGAGATCCACTTGCCACTGCAATCCTCACTTAAATAAACTTGGTGTAATTGGCAGTACAGTCATAGCTCCAACAACAAGCCCTAAGGGCACTGTCCATTACAATATCACATCAGTTATGACTTCTCAAGTACTATAGTTATTTAAATTTATAAAGGCAAATACTTCTTTATTCTATTACATGCTTGTAAAATTTGAAGATACAGCAAGAAGAAAATCATGTTCTATTCTGCTCACTAGTCCACAGATCAAAACGTATTTTAACAGTTACAGAAGTTGATATTTTCTTAAATCAAAAATGTATTTCCAATAATACTTACCTCTACTCACACTACAGCTATTACTTGACTGCCTAGGCTTCTTCCTTTGCCCATCTAAGCATTGGTCTTATTTTTTCTCGCTTGGTCCAGTCTTTTATATGCCACAGAACTGCCTTTGATATTTGTCTCATGACACTCTCCACCTATGTCAGTGTGCCCTCTATCCTAGTACTGTATATAAGCACCTCATTCAGATAATTTTATCACTTTTTTTGAGACTGAATCGATCCAAAGTTTCTAACACCAGCTCTTAGTGTGTAAGGGCAGGAGAGTGCGAGTATTATTGGAAATACATTTTGAATTTAAGGAAATTTTAAGGGGCCAGTGAGGTCATTATCCATACAGAATGCATCTGCATTATGGTATGGGTTGTTAAAAGAAGATTGGAGCCCTAGTGGGGGGGAACCACACTACATCTAGATATGTTCTTCACCCAGAACTTAATTCATGTACTGTGGGTGGAATTTTACATGATTTATCATCACTACTGGCCAAGCACCAACCAGATAGCCAAACTTCCACTGCTCAGGGTTGGAATTATAGAGCCTTTGTCCCTATATCCCACATTGGTGGCTAGGGCAATTGGACTGAAAGATATATACACATACGTATATTTACATTCATGTAGCCATACAGTGATGTGTTTCGAGCCACCAGAATCACGATGAGTAAAGTATGCAACACCAAAGTGGACAAACCTTCTCCTTATCATGACCAAGTCCGAAAGGCAACACCCCAGGCTTGGAATGATGGGATTTTGCATATCTTACACAACCTGAGGAAACAGAGCTAATCTGGTCTGGAATTATGAACACTCATCCTCATTTCCCAACTGTGTGGGCAAGGTAAATTCCACTTGTCCCTGGAATTATGGGAAGGACCTGAAACAAACTGTGATCAACCAACCAAGGACCCAAGAATAGACCACTCTAAGTTCGAAATTTCGAGGAGATAATGGACCCTCTTCCATAAAAAAAATACTGAATCAATACAGATCAAATTGAAGGGCCATGCTCAACCCAACTGGATAGCTGATTGTCAAATCTGAACCGGTATTATGAGTAGGCTCCTGTGTAAGCTGGTGCCTCTCCTACCGACATATGGGAAAAAAAACTTTAAGGGACCTGGGAAGGAGGGCCTCCAACTTAGACCTCTTCTTCAAGAGTGAAGGAATTCACTCTAACACTCTGGAGGAAAAGCCTCTATCCACTATCCCTACAACTGGAAACTGGGTTTGGAAAGGACTCCCTAGCTCCACTAGTAGAATTTTTTTTTTTGGGGGGGGGGGGTAATGCACATTGGGGAGTCTTGAGAAACAGTGCAATAGGTGAACCAGGTTCCCTAAATTATTTTTAAAACCAAACTGACCCCAATTTATTCAATCCAATGATTGGCAGGATCCCCCCTCATGCTTTACTCATGATATTCCATGAGTGGAAGTCCTACATAGTACAGTAATACCACCCAGTCAGCCTCTAGGTGGTCTTACAGAACACCTCATTTCTACAGAGCCTGCTGCAACCTAGATAAAGTGTATTTAATTATTGGTTGCTAGTGTGAAAGTGGTTTGATAAAAGCACATCTGCCTGAACAACACTCAGTACAGACTGGGATCCTGTGAAAATGAGGTAAGTGACCTGAAATGTAGCATGAAAAATAATCACCCCTCAGTATAATCTAGTGGAAGTGGTTAAGATAACTACAGGAGGTAAGCAAAAACCCTCAGATGAAGATACTACCAGATCATGCAAATAACATGAGATAAAAGTATTGAGTGAGGTCCACATACCAGTCTGCATAATGTTCTCCAGTAGGCAATTCAACTGGGCCACTAAGGACATAGAAACATAGTGAATCTAATTAGATGTGATTCACAGAAGGTTTTTCACCTTCAAAGATAACCTAATACAAGCAATATGGATCAATTTCGTACCTACTTCATCTAAGTAACCGGGGATAAATCCTAGGAAACTGAATGATCCAAGTGAATAAAAAGTCATTGTCTAGAATCTCTAAGAGCATTAGTGCGGGCAACAAAATCTTCAAGACCCTTACTTGACATAACAATGATCAAAATCTGATTGGTCATAGAAGTGAGAAAAAGTGATCAAATGAATCAGTGAAAAGGCTTTATCCCCTTCCCTGGCTGACAGTGTCTTACATAAGAAGAACTGGTCTGAGGACATAGGTAGAATGATAAAGCATCCTGTGGACACACACACATACAGGGTGACCTTTTAAGCTATGCAATTTCTGTATATCAATTCTAAAATATTTCTTTTTTCAGATAATATATACAGTTAATCTGTTGTATGAAATGTTAATAAAGATGTTTTGCTGGTTTGTAGGTTCATTTACTAGAGTCATAAGAGCATTCAAAATGTAGGTACCTTTTCTTGAGCCTCTATATTTGGATATATCATACTATGTATAAATCATAATCCAATATGGTGATGCCTAGAGACAAGTGTTACGACAGCGGGGGTCACGTGACACTAGTAACGCATCATATTCTCGAAAGTTCACGTCCCCTCCTGAAGTCTCAAGATGCTACTAGATATGCGATAGTCTTGTATATATAAGCTGCCAAGAACTGACAGCAACAATGTGTAATTGAACTGTGGACAGAGAGAGACGTATTGTTCAGTCGAGCACGTGAGACGTTCGTTGTGAATTATAGCGTTTGTTATAGCGCGACTGTGGAAATTAAGTGTATTGTAAAGTTGTATTCAGAAAGAATAAACCAGTTTTATTTAAGAAAGGATTTGTATCGCTAAAGTTTCTTCGGAAAGAATTTTTACGGAAAATTAACTAACGAACAGAGACGTAACACAAGAAATTGACTAGCTTTGTATTTTTCAACAGCTTCTAAACAGATTTTTTGAAGTTAATACATTAATAGTTGCTAACCTAGACACCTACCTTTTAAAAATTGATAAGAACAAGGGGCTAATGATATAGAATTGCATGTCATTCGCCAAGTACCATGTCCAAGGCATGCACTAGATAAAAAAAGTTTTATAAAGTCTTTATATTTGGTACGGATTACACTAAAAGCATGATAAATAATAAAAATAATAAATATTTTATAAAGCAAGACAACTAAAATATGAAAATGATCACTCTCCAAATTCAAAATAATTGTTAAGCGAGATCTATGCATTAAAGAGAAATTTTGGTAATTTAAATGCAATTTAATGTCAATGACAGTGCTCAGGCATAAACATGACACTAAATCAAAACTATTATTAAATTTATTTTAACCTTAAAATTACCTATTTGTTTTTAAATAAAATATTAATATTATTACTTTCCAAATTTGAAATAACTGTTAACTGAGATTTATGCATGAAAGAGAAATTTTGGTAACTTCAATGAAATATAATGGCAATGACAGTACTTAGACATAAACATGACACTAAATCAAAACTGTCTTTAAATTTATTTTAACCCTAAGATTACTTGCTTGTTTTTTGTGGCATTCATCACTAGGAGGGTGCTACTTATTCTATCATAATCAGTAATTTTATATTTTTGCTAGCTACAACATTTATTGTAAAAATAACAACAATAAAAAAGTTTGGGTGATATCAATCATTATGTATGTAAGCAACATAGGAGACCCCATCAGTAAATTGCCAAATTAATTGTAATATTGATGGTAGTTTTGTTTAAATGTTTTTGTGACTCATGTTACTAGAGTTCCTGTAACCAATAACATCATAAGCCTACAATCAACATGAAACACATATAGTTTAGAAATGTTTGGTGACCTACTTCTCTGATTCTAGGGCTAATGGTTTTCAAGTTTTTTGTAATAAAACCTTCCATACTGTCAAGACTAATATCCTATCATTAACTATAAACAACATGTAGTAAAATATAACTTTCTAATAGAAAATGTTTAATACAAAACAAACTTTCCACAAGATTTCCATTATGGAAAATAGACAAAGTTTTATATAATCCAACAAATAAATAAATACTTATGTTTGTTTATTACCTATAATGAAATTTTTACTTTTAAATATAGCTTCATTCATACCATATATGTTTGATTCCACATGTTGTTGATGTACAAAAGATTTCGCCACCAGTAATTTGAGCACTTCGTTCCTTCAGTGCCCTCCTCAGGCCAGTATGGTCCCGATCCAAGATGCTTCCATAAAACAGCATCAAAAGCAAGTAATAACATAAGTGTTGGGGTTAACCTGGTATAAATAAACATACAAAAAACAAAGCAAAATTACCATATAAAGAAGTAACTCTTAGTACAGTTAAAAAGAATAGTGCTTTTACTAGCTAAGCTCAAGGACTAATCCACTATTATTACCAGAGAGACACCTTTCAACCACTACTGTCAGTTCACAGATGAGGCTTGTTCTTGAATCTCTCACAAAATCAAAGTTGAGGGCTGTTTATTTGATACAAGTTATTACAACATAGTAAGATCAATTATAATATCAGTCACATCTTCCTTTACTTGCCCAGTATTGGTTTCCAATAATAAAAGTATGTAATATCTATTGTATCCTGCTCTCATACAGCAAAATCAGACTGATTAGCTTACAACATATAAAGTTTTAGTTCAAAGGCCTTTATATTGGCTATTTACTATAAATCACATTTTTGGTGCATAATGGATAAGTAGGTAATATGCATATTGAATCACTATATAACTGATAGTGATTTTAACTAAATGTGCACAGGGTTGGTTCTTTAGACAGATTTTGTATTAGAGAAGGAATGTTCACTAATTAAAAAAAACAGTTGTGTTACAAAAGTACTTATATTCAAGATATGTCTGTGAATTGATGATGTCAGTGTGACTCAGATAAGTCAGTAATTGTAATTGGTTTGAATTTCATGCAAAGGTACAAGAGGGCTACCTGAGTGAGCCGTCCCTAATTTAGCAGTGAAAGACTTAAGGGAAGGCAGCTAGTCATCACCACCCACTGCTAACTCTTGGGCTACTCTTTTACCAACAAATAGTGGGATTGACCATCACATTAAATAGCCTCAATGGCTGAATGAGTGAGCATGTCTGATGGGATGGATTTTCGAACCCGCTACCCTCAGATTGCAAGTCAGGTGTCCTGGCCATCCCGGGCAAGATAAGTCAAAGTGCAAGGTTCACGTGTAGCATAAAAATACTTTTGTCCATTGTACAGTTTATATATTGCATTTGCATAACCTCTAGAACCCTGGAAATGTATATCTACAGTTTTTCAATATCCCTGTATACTGTATCTGATATTTATTCCACCATGAACTGTTGCTAAATCAGCAGTGTAGAGTAAAATGAATAATTGATACCTCTAACATCAAATACATAATACAATGATGAATGGCACTCTGTAAAAGGTCATGGCATACAAACTTTGAATATGGTTAATCACACTCACTAAATTTTTAAATGGACATGTTTGTACATAAACTTACAGCACCCATATTTCCTGGGATTTCATTATCCACGTGGGTACGTGATAGAGAAAACAAAATAAATTAGAATTTTTACCAAATGAGCAAACAAAGCATATTTCAACAGATCAAATTACTATTCTTTAACATTTACAGTTTTCTTCATTTTATAAGCAAATATTTTTTTTCTAAATCCTGCGAATTGACAAAAAACAACAACAAAAAAAACTCTTTCAAATAAAGTCAAAGCTTATCTCACCAGTTCCTTTATTATATGTCAAATAAAAATTAATACTCAATATTAGTTATACTTATTATTTTTGAATGTTTAATTTCACTAACATTTATATCACTTCCATAAGGCTTTTAATTAACCATTTAAAATATAAGTTGACACCACTTGTTTTTTTGCTTCTTGTCTGGTTGTGGCAGGATCATGCAATTTTATGGGTTAATCATAAACATCCTTCAATTAATTGTAGGTTTTTTCTTTATTTATGTTCATGAAAAGTTATCAATATGTGAATGGTTGAACACTGTGAAGCAAGTCTTTAAATTTGTCTATGTCATCCTGTATATGTAATATTCTTAATTTATAGGAGGTTGGAGGATTTAATTTCTGATTATTCATTCAGTTTAGATCTAATGCCTTAGAAGTAATTTGTCTTTCCAAAGTTTTGGAAAGTTTATACTTAGTTATCGTATAGTTGCAATGAATCCTGGCTATATATAGCATATTATATGCTTAGTTTCTAACTCTCTCTACAGGTTTGGTTGATTCGACAAAGTAAATGAACTCAAAGTGACCATCAGCTTTCTTTATAACTTAAAATGTTTTGTGTATCTTCACAAAATTTTGCAAGCTTTCAGTAAACATTACATGTCTTATTTACCCTAACTCTATACTCATTCAGTCAACTCAACTGACCCTATAACTATCATAAAAAATGAAATAAAACTAAATTAACTTTTTTCTTCCTAGAATTGTTCAATTTGGGGCATGATGGTGGGTAAAACAAAATATGCAGTCTAGCTAACTAATGAATGAATATTTGCTGTAAAATTCTTATCAATGCTATAAGTGTAGCTACCAGCTTGGCAGCCAATTTTTATTTCAATCCTTTAATTCGCATGCTCAATCCATTTTGGAAATACTTTTTCTTCATGTTTAAGGTGTTTTTCATTAGGTATCAACAAACCATAGCAACTAAGAAAGTAACACTTGATAGCAACCAACATTAGCTTTAGGCTTGCAACCCTATTATTTGAAACAGACCTGTACTTTACAGAACTAACCAGATTGTTTAAAATATATGGTGGTAGTTTCTCCTCTCTAAAACAACTGTCTTTAATCCAAATGACAAGAAACTAAAAAAGATTTACTTTTAATCTTAGATGAAACTGTGGTACAATTTTCACAAAATAGCTCATGTGACTTTGTGTGGGCATGCACAAAACTTTGGATCAAAATTTAACTGCTTTTGTTGAATAACTTTGCACATGTGACTTATATTTAGACCAAATTTGACATCTAATTGTAGCTTATAAACATCTATCAGTGTACCAAACTTGAAAAAAAATCCATGAAAATTATGTTTTTTTTTTAATCAAATAACTTTTTAGTGTGATCGTTATGAAGAAGAAAAAATAAGAAATTCAATCAAAACTGGAGATTTTATATCTCATGTTTCTTAACAGATTGCCTTGAAATTTTGTATGTGGAGTAAGGGTCTAGTATAGCACATCCACTGAAAATATGTGATATTTTAGATTACCCTAGTCCGAGCTGCTGAAAGTGGAAAATTGCTAAACTATCACTCCTGTTAATAACACACAGTGTGTCCTGCAGGTTGTTTTAGCTGCACTACACAATACCGTGTGTCTTGATAAAAACACTTTTAAGGAAATTTGTAATGCACTACCAGCACTATACGCAAATATACTCATAAGTTGCAGGGGATTACTTTTGAAAATGCATATAGCATATAATAAATAATTAGTGATAGTTGCATGTCCAATATGTCTTTACATCTTTACACAACTGAACATGAAAGATAAAAACAGGGTAATAATAATTTAAATATAATTTGACCTATAGTATTATTTTATGACAATACTTAAAATGATAAAGGTTCAGAGTGGCAAAAACACAGAATGCTGGCAACAATACAAGGAATTACAATGCCCAAGAACATGCAAGGTAGATGAATGCCACCACCTAAATACCAACAAAAACAACTAGATAGAAGCTAGCTGGTAAACCTTGTATATGAGGGACTTCAATCATATGCACAGTCCTGGCAAAATTTCTTCCTTAAAAGTCAGTGAATCTTCACCTATGATTTCTGGTTAGGAACTGTGAGAACAACATATAGATGTAAGCCACTTACCCTCATGACACAGCAACTAATCTGGATCTAACTACACAGTCAGGACTAGAAGCACAAAATAGGAATCACAAGATATAAAATTAGAAAATCCTGGCCTATGTCTTTTATTGATGTAGTAATTTTTTCTTTTTAGTTCAGTTTTCTTCTAGTCCACTTACTGGTACATTTAGTACTTTTCACAATAATGACTAGGTCACATTGTATATCCAATTTTCATACTTTATAAAAGTTTTGATAAATGAGTTTGGTTGTATCAGGGCCACTTTGCATGCTGCAAGTAAGGGAAGTTTATTAAGTACTACTCACAATCTATCTTCAAAATTAAAAAAAAAGATATGATTTAAACACATTTTAAGAGAAACAAAACTCATGACATAATTAAGTATTACAGCTTACCTAGCACATAAAAAAACGAAAAACATTTATATTAGAGCCCTCTGTTTAGTCTTTCCAAGTCTATTTACCTCAGCAAATTTTAAACTTAAAAATAAACCAAAATGTAATTCATTAAACATAGTTGCACTGTGATACATAGACAAAACATTATCAATAACAAAAATGAAGAAATACAAAGTATAGCAAGTACTATACAAGTGTGTTTGTGTAAGAGAATAGAACTTACCTCCAGAAACGATGAACGTAAAAGTACACCCACTTAAACCAAGTAGTTCTACTCTTGTGAGACTCTCTTAAGAATAAGTAGGTAACGAGTAGTCCACTATACACAAGTAGAACAAAAAACAAAACATTCTAATATGAATATTTATAATAAAATATGATACAGTAATGTATAAAAAGCTCAAATCTCACTAAACTTTTAACTCACTCACTACAATATTTTTTTTCTTGTTTAAACAATATCTGTCATGTTGAGGATGTAATCACTACAAAATTCTGTTCAAATTCTGCTAATACTTTGACATGAAGAGATATGATAATCAGTATATAAGAACAAATCAAATATACATAAAATCATCCAACACTGGAAGTATGAGTGTGAATACACCAAACATTATGAGGATGACTGCAATTATACAGACTACCTACATGATCTTGATACAACTAATTGTAAGTAAATTTGGAACAGATACTACAGTTATAGGTTCTTACCTTGTGTACATACATGTACTGCCATAACATTATTCATTATTACTGACGATGTTAGCTCATGTGTCATTCTATGAATACACAAATAAAGATGATTTTTAATTTATATAATTATGAAATTATAGAAGTCTCCTTGTTATTTAATGATTATAAACAAATTTTAAGAGAACTTTATGAAACAACAGATCAATTACACAAATCTCTGATGATTTTTTGTTCTTTATAGCTGGCAACACCTAATTACAGTGCTGGAAAAAGTATACACTAAAGCTAAATTAAAATACTTCTCAGCTGAATATTCAACTTTTAAAAATATCAGTATTGAAAATATTTTCTCATAAAATCAGTATACCACTTCTTTATAAAACCACCATTTTCTAAGTTAAGCATTTTTAATTTGCTTCTGAAAAATTTAGTAGTAGAATTTTTGCACCAAACTTAAGGGATGTAATATACATGTATGATACACCAGAGAAATTCAAACTTGGCAGCCTCATAAAGGCAAAAGTTTGCATACAACTCAACAATATTCTGAGTATGTTTATGTAATAACGGTGTACAGTCGCATACCCAAATAGAATTATATATATTTTATAACTATAAATAGACAAATGAGATGTCACATTAGGCAGTGTCTGAAGATTTCAGCTAAAAGCCAATTAAATATCATGCACATGAAGAGATAGTAACCAAGTACAATAAATTTATTAAATATATTAACTATTATTCAAGATACTCTCAGCTTCTTTTCACATTGCATGGATATGTAGTAAATAAAAGTCAATGCTTCCAAAATTCTATGACTTATTGAAAGGATGAAACCAATTAATTATCTAGTTTTTTATATAAAAATTAGGCCTAATTTTATAATTTTCATTATTAAAACTCCTCACACAAAGTATCCTTAAAAATAAAATGTTTACAAGTTTGGGTCCTGATTTCAAGATATAGTTAGTTTTTTTCACTATTGAATTAACACTCAATTATCATTTTTAAGATAAAGTTCTTTATTAATCAGTATTTTATCTTTGGAACATTTTTCCAAGCAATCTACAATGCATAAAACTTTTTCAATATTTTGTTTGAACTTAATAAAAAACAACAATAAACATGGATATACAAGATTCATACAAGTACAGCTTTCAAAACTAAGACACTACACAAAGTGCACTTCAATGGACAGTGCTATTCACAAAAGTATTATTAGAACTAAGAAAAAATATTTTATAGAGGGATACTTAAAGAAGAAATATTCATTAATAGGAAGCAGCTTAAAAATTAGAGGTGACTAATAACATCTACAAATAACTAGTTTACCTGGATTTTGAATTAGGCATTTAATATTGGAATTGTAAGGACAAAGCTTTAACTGTTTTGCTGAAGATCCAGTAGTAACACAAGTTGAAAATTCATCATTAGCATAAAAAAATTATGAGATAATATATTTACAGTTATAAAGATAAGTTAAACAGTAATTATGTAATATTCTGATTTAAAACTTATTTTGTAAACTATATTATTTATTTATTTTCAGAATTTTCAAGCAAAATTACACAAAACCTATATGTACACAGCTCTCCCTCATTTTAAAATGAGAAAGATATCTAGGCAAGAGCACCCATGGCCCCAAAGTATGGAGCACATTTTTATGGCAATGGGATGTGAAACAAACCCTCAATTTCAAAGTTTGAGCACACTAACTACCAAGCCATACCTGGCATAAACCCACATTAAATATCAAAGTCTGTACATGTTGTAGATTGCTACTGCCAATGTCACAACAGAAAAAAAAAGATATGTTATACTAGACATTAAAAATACTCTGTTTCAAACTAATGCAACACTTCAATGAGCAATCACAACATATATCTGCATTCTTGCCTATAATTGTATTAAAATATTATAAGAATTAAAAAAATTATAAAGTGATTTTTTCCAAAAGTCAGTCACAATAGTTGAATTTTATTCTGTTTTTATTTGAGTAACATTTAGTTTTATTTCTCTTAAATACAACTGTATAGAAAGTAATATTGGTTGTTACTTACCTCAAAAGAAAAAATGTGTCAACAGAAAATGGTCCCTGTATAACAGCCTCAAATGCTCTTGTATTAACCAGTTCCAAAACTTCTAGAAAATTTTCTAATAAGAGAGAGAAAAAAAAAGTAAGTGCCATTTTGTAAACAAGTTCCTAAAAAGTAAAAGCTAATTACTAAACATGGCTGATCAGTTAGAGGATTTCATTTTCTGAAATTAAGATTCTATGGAAAGAGGAAGTTGTAGTGTGAATATTATAATCAATATTTAAAACTTTTAAGCACAATTATTAATCATCTGCATCATTGATTGTCACTAGCTGAATATTTCTTTTTTTGCACTATTTGAATTTACCATCTATTGAATAGTACACATTAGAAGCTTTAAGAGTCAAAACCCTGCATTAGTATCAAGGTATTTAACCAAGATTTAGATATAATCTAAAGAATTAATATATATATATAAAGCAGACAAAAAAATTACCACACATAGACTTGAAAATAGATTGGTATTATATCAAATGCTTTTGATTTAAAGAAAGTTGACCAGCTAGATATCAGTGAGGATTTTAAAAATAAACAATTTATTTACATCAAAACATTTATGTTACCTTACTAATGGAAAACTGGCAAACAACCTAATACCTTAACTATGACAGACAGGTAACTTCTGGAGAAAACTTATTCCATCAAACATTAATACTGGAAAATGAAAGTTACTATGAATATACTAATATGAAAGAGCATCCTTACCAAAGAGAGGATACCCAAATAGGTAAGTATGACCCAATATAACCCAAGACATGCTGAGAAATCGAATGCCGTGCACACAACCAAGTTGACCTTTAGGTGGGGTAGCATCCAGTAACTTTGCTCCATTAGTGTACACAGAAAAACACAGAAGAATATCCCCGATAGCACCTAGGGAAGTAAGTAAGAGCAAAAATGTAACATCTATTTCCATATTAACTATTATTAATTAATTTATTTGATTTGTTTTTGATGACAAAGTGGAATGTAATTAAAAAAATATTGTCAGTATAATTAGTACACATATATATATTATGGAAAGAAATTGAGTTTTTATAAAGTTTTGCATAAACATATTTATGTTCCTCATTACTTTGTTTTGCTGATTGCCTCATATCTATGTATGGGTAGTTTCAGATAAATGAAAATTTGGAATTTTATATGAAAGATCCAGTTTTTGTAAAAGTTCCTATTTTTATAAATGGCCCTTGGAAATAAATTTATACAAAAAGAGAACTAAAAGATCACAAAGTCTTATTAAACTCAAAATAATGTACTAAACTTACAAGTTACAATGTAATTGAAACACCAAATTTGTTTTACACATACCAAAAAAAAAAAGAAGACAGAAAACAAGTTTCACTACGGTCAACACTCTTTAAAAAATATTTTTATCGTACAACTTTTCAGAAACAGGTCCAGATACAGTTAAACTAATGGTTAATACAAACTTCCAAGAAATATCCTTCAGTCGTCAGCATAACAAAGGTCCTTATGATCATTGAACAAAGAAGTATGTAACATGCAAAAATAGATTGGTAAAAATGTGACCATGTTCCATACGAGGCTCAGCCTTTCAAGTTAGACCTACACTGTTCTCCTATACATGCTTTTCTAAAACTTTTTTTTTATATTTCAAACCTTTTATATGGTTTACTTAAAAATTAATTTTCTATTCTTTAACACCTAGTTAAGTTAACGTTAACCCACATACAATTACAAAACAAATACTATTGTACTATATTCTCTGTCAGATACACAGTAAAAAGTATAGATACTGATAAAATTAATTACATTATTGTTATTAATGTAAGTACAGATAACTGAGATGATGTGCTGATTGTTACAAGATTACATCAAGCCCTTGCTCCACTTTTTTAACAATTCATCATTAGTTTGAAATGTAGTTGAATGCCATTTATTCAGCTAAGTTTCATCATACATACTCTGCCTAAATAATCTATCAAAGAATCACCATTAGTTTGTTAGTATATTGTATCAAATTTTACATAGTAGTGAATTTTGAATACCATACTGGTGAAACTTTTGATATTATAATAAGACCAAACACAGTTGGTACAATGAGACTGTAACACAGGCAAATCACCCATGTTTGTTATGTTTATGGCAAAGATACTAAGGCTATCAGCCACCATTCCTAACTTTGAACAGCCAACCAGAGGGAAGACAACAGATTGGCAGCACCAACCACCAGCTCTTGGTATAATTTTTTACAAATGAATAGTGGGATTGTAATCTGCAGGTCATGGAATCGAAATCCAGTGCTGAACGTGCTTGTCCTTTCAGCTATGGATTTCGATTCCACGACTTGCAGATTACAAGTCAAGCATCTTAACCACCAAGCCATACTAGACCAAAATCATTTGTAACTTCTTTGTTAAGTAAAATGTGTTCACGTGTCATTTGCTTAATAGTAATTTTTAGATGTACACAAATGTTTAATTTTAATGCAAGTGTTATGATTTAGATGGATTAAGTACAGTATGAGTGTTAAATTTAGTTCTGTTCAGCAGCGATAGTTTATCGCAGATTTGTTAACTGTATGTGAATCATACGTTGAGTAGTTCAATTGTTGTGAATTGGGGTTTGTATTATTGCATTATGTTACTAGAAACTTCTAAGTTTTCTTCTTGTTTCAACCGAGTACTATTGCATTATAATATCTGGTAGTGTGTACAGTATTCGAGGTCTTAGTCAAGCTATAAATATGAGTACAAAATGTAGTTTGAGTTAGTTATAAAGATAGTTAGATAAATAGGTAGACCTAGACTGTGTAATCTTTAGTTATAAAGAGCATGTATAGTGACAATTTAAGTGAAATTATCACAGATTGTATTGTAACAACAGAGTAGAGAAGAATAATTCATCTTGTCAATTGTGTTCTAAAGTAATTGAACCAGCCTCTGTGGACTTTGATGTAAAAGAGACAATTACTGAAGCTCTGGATACAATTGTATAACAAACATTTGTATATATGTTTGACTTGTTTTAATATGTCATATTAAAACAAGTGGATTGTATGTTGTTTGTTTATTGTTGAAATTTATTGCTGACAAGTCACAGACACTGACTGTAAAGAATCCAGCCAATACATACAAATTAAAATCTGACAGTAACTTGAATTTTTCATTATAATCTACTGTCTAACACACACACTAATCATGTTGCACCAGCTGCAAAGTGTATATACATTACAAAGTAATTATTCATGTCACTTCAACATCATTACCATCTAAACAAGGTACACTGCATTGTCTGTTAGCTAAGTATGTGAATTATCAGATACTCATATGAGGTGGCTGTATTAGACTTGCATATATAGGCAAAGACAAATTGATTTTTCAACTTTTCTTCACATTTCTACCCAATTAACACTATTTGAATTGTAATATGGTTACAAAAGTTATAAAAGTTTAGAATATAGTTTGCTAGGAATATGATACTACAGAAAAACCTCTTTAAATAAAGACATTGATACTTAATTGTAGGGAATAAAATCTTGTTAAAGTTAAGGTAAATTGAAATAATTCTAGTATTTTAAGTGAATAAACAATCATTTTAAGCTTTATCAGTATAGTTAATTTAACTTTAATTTCTTACTAAATAATTAGTCACAAGCAACCCTAGTTTTGTGCTAACTCATAGATTATGGAAATGTTTCTGTTCAGTTGAACAAAATAATGGATTAGACATTTGCTTTGAAAGTGGCAGAGATAAACAGAAATTAATTTCACACATGACAGCAACATCTTTTTCATTATCTGTTTGTCCACTGTCACTAGTGCCATAGGGGCTTGCAGATATTTCACTAAAGCAATTTCAGAATGAGTTGAATCTCCTGCAATAAATTTTTCACAGGTGGGGAGAACATATCTATGTCATTTCCATTTAACCTATTTTCAACCAAATGTGATAGTAAACTTTGAGAGATAGTGCTTTCCCTATCAAACCCTGCCTGCTTTGTTTGTTACTCTATGAAAATCCTATTTTAAAGCAAGGATCCAAAAAAATAGATGGGTAAAACTTGATTTGCTTTGTATTTTGTAATTCTATTTTCAAATCATTTTCGTTCACTGTTTCTAGTCCAAAATGACTTATAAACAGCTATTCTCATTCAATGTTGCCCTCTATATGCAAAATGTTTTTCACATGCCACAAGCTTTGAGCTCTCACATACCTTACAATCAAATGGTTCAACTGCATCTTGTATGTGAAACATCATGTGACAACCCTCCACCAACAGGAGTGTGACACACTCTACTGATGCATGTGACTCCCTCTATTCTATTCTACCGAA
The DNA here is from genome assembly GCF_000517525.1 of Limulus polyphemus. NCBI lineage: Eukaryota > Metazoa > Arthropoda > Merostomata > Xiphosura > Limulidae > Limulus > Limulus polyphemus. The sequence continues at coordinate 239,137 of NW_013666524.1, read as the reverse complement.
TTATCACTTGGAGTTTTGGCAGAAAATGGAAGCACCAGTTTTCAGTGGGGAGGAAGGGTGGGAAGTTTGAGAGGTGATAAGTACCTATAGGAAATATATTTTCAGTATAGTAAAATTGTAACTTCCGATGCAATACATTACCTTCGCTCACATAAATAGGTAGAATCCCACACTGAATAGGTGGAGGGACCAGTGCGAGGGAAAAACAAAGAAGCATCCCCAGAGGAAGGACGAATGGAATAAGCTGACAAAGAAGTGACCCGCGGAGACAAACCAGATCTCCTCCCCAGGGACTGGATAGAAACCATGCATGAAGACAGAGGATATGAAGGGCTGGATGAAATGCAGAGTACCAAGACTGATGTAGAAGGGATGGAGTAAGAGGAAGAAGTAATGGTGGGTCAGACTGTAGCTGGAGCAGCCGCAGAAACCACGATTGTGCTTGACACAGAGTGGCATGGATGATCGAAATCACACTGGAAAGAAGACAGATGGGAGGATAATCATACGGGTATTTGTTGGTCCATTCTTGACTGAATGCATCGATAGCCAGATCAAGTGGATGAGGAACCAGAGACCAAACATACGTAACTTGGTATTGAGGGATGTGGCAAATGCATCCAGGTGAGGAGTACCCCACTGAAGGCATAGCCACTGGATATACTTTGTTGGGACAGAAAAATGATCCGCAACAAGATTGAATGCACCTAGAACATTGCAAGTAAGGAATGAATATCGAGTGTGTGAGCCTAAAAAAAAGGAGATCTATGGTTTGACCACAAAGAGAACGAGAATGGATATCACCTTGATGACTGATATAAGCCATCACCGTAAAATAGTCGATATAGATCATGACCAGATGATTCCAGGCAATATGGTGGTAAGGTACATGGGAGCTCAAGGCTTGTGGCATGCAAAAAATATTTTGCATATAGAGAGTACTACTGAACGAGAATAGCTATCTACGTAAGAGGAGGTAAGTACTTGTACTTATCAGAAATATATTTTCAGTACAGGAAAATTATAAAACTTTAGGATATTAATGATCATTATGCTAACAATTACACTATGCATTTGGTGAAATAACAAGGTATTTGTTCACTTGGTGAAGAAAGCACATTCAAAATACAAGTTACCAAGCAAAATTTTGTTTTTGGCACTTGCTCCTGCTGGAAAGTAATAAACATAATTCTTTCTATATTCATTCAGCATATGTATATGAATGTTATTTGAGTAGAAAACAGAGAAAGTACAGTTGCATATGAATAACAAAAGGGGGATAAAAGTATGATCACATACCAAGCTCCTTTTAATGTTGATATTTACAGGAAATAAGTGATGCATGAAATTTCCATTCTTTACGATTGGAAGACATCCAATACATTTCATAATGTAGTAAGATCTTTTAGATTAAAGTGGGAAAGATGCCAACCATAAAAAACTTACAAGCATTATTGCGGTAAAAACAGTATGATTAGTAGGTTTCAATGCTTACCTAAAAGTGCTGATTTCCGTGGTTTGGGAAAGAAGCTCTCTGTGAGAGAATCACTTCTAACGACATCAAAATCAGATTTCGCTGCTTCTGTTGGGACATATACTTCCAATTCATTATTGATGGTATTGACAGCTTCATTACATTCAGGATTAGAAAAGTGAGCTGAATGTGGACTGCTGATAGTAATTTCAACATTCCCTGGTTTAGACTGCACAGCAGTAGAATCTGATTGGTCAATAGGATGTTTTTCTTCCCCTAATTGGTTATTAGTGCAAACTTTATTTTCTCTCTTGTCAAAATAGAATCTTTGGAAGACATCATATGTAGTGCCCATTACTAGTAAGGCTCCAATAATGGAAAACAGAACCCTGAAATAGTAGTTATGAAAGTTTTACAAATCTTAAACAAGTACATAACATTATCAGCTTTATATTGTTGTAAGGGAATTAATTACTTGTGTGTGTGGTGATCATTAAAAATTTTGATACCATTCTTTCCGAGGTTCTGTTAGGATTGGTACAAATCACCAACTGTTTAGAATGGAAAAAGAAAATTCATGATTAACAGAGCAACAGCAACAGATGAACGTGTAATTTCACAAAAAAGCACAACATATTCCCACATGCTGGAAGTTTTAGATAAACTTGAGTCACTACATATTTAAATACAAACTCACAGTTATCATATATTAATCATTCAAAGAAAAAAAAATATTTTTCTTTTTAGATATGCAGCATACCATTTTATTTGTAAGTAAATACTATGATGAGGAATTACATAAACCGTATATGGACCACAAATTATCATTCAGGTATCAAGAGTACACCTGCCTAACCAATTTCAAAGTTTAAGTAAAATAATAGTTCTAACTCTTTTAGCTATTTTTAATCCAGAAATATTTTACAAATGATAATTTTCAATTTTGTAACACTTATTTAGTAACATTTGCAAAGATAAATGAATTTTTTTTTAATTCCATTTCTGCACAGTTCTGTGGAGTCTCCTAACCTGCAAACATCACACTTATCAATTTTTTTATAATTTTTCTGGCCATTCCAAAGCATAGGTTTATATTTGCTTAGAAAATATCATCCATAAAGAACATAATTATCTATGTTTTGTTTCCCCAGTGATTTTCATTCCCTTTTAGTGGTTTTGTTATTACAGCCTTGTACTCCAGGTTTGAAAAAAAACCAAAAAACTACAGGTAACCTTTAGAGTATGATAGAGTATGACTGATATAGAGTAAACAGTGGTTTAAGCAGTAAAATATAGTTTAGTTGGAAATATCATGTAGTTGGCTTATTAATGGCCTTTTTGAACTATGTTTTTATAAAAAAAAAAGTAACAAATCTAGTAAGCATGCATTTTATACTTTTTTTATTTTAATGTATAAATTTTAAATATTTATAGTTCATTTTGAGCCTGTGGAATGTTTGCATAACACACGTTCCAGAAAACTGTTCACTCCATTTTAATTATAATTGTTTCTTTGTTGTTCTCTACCAATAATACCTGCTCTGTCAATGGGAATTTTGCTATAACTCTGCATGTTGCACAAGAAGGTCAACAACACCAGTGTCCTTCACTAGTAAGCAGACAATACCCAGAAGTTATAGCCTCCCTTATGTTGAATGAGAATGATCAGTCATCTTGGTAGCATTATTGACTACGAGTAAGTCCAATATTTCCTGTTCGGTAAGGAGCATTGAATCAAAACAGTTCTACCAAGTTTCTGAAGTGAGTAGGTTAGCAGGAAGGTGTCTTGAGGGAAAGAAATCTGTTATTCTAATCACAGATTCAGTAAAAGGAAACTGCCTTGTTTCCTAAGCAAGTATGTACACTTTATTTTATGTGTATTGATGAATAAAAATAGTTCACTTTTTCTTTTACACATTATGTTAAGTCTGATTATCTTCCTCAAGATAAAACTCAAGTCAGCTTATTTACACTTAGACTACTTTGTGGTTTATCTTGCTTGATCCTCCCATTATAAAGTGGACTTACCTTACTTCTTTGAGAGAAAATCAGTTAATCTGAGAACACCATACTCAAAGACCTAACATTTTGCCGCTAAGCTTTTATCAACAAATGTTCTATTTATCATAAATTAGACTGAAGTTTTGCAGTTAAATAAAAAAGCTTTATTTTCTGGAAGCATTAATTTTTTTTTCTCAAATTTTCTTATAATTAACTCACAATCCCTTTCTTAATATGACTATAAACAGGTAAATCTTAATATTTAGACACTCTTCTCCCTGATTATTCTGTTATCTACACACTTACAAGACTACAATGTCTCCAGTTTTCCATGGAATAGAATCTGACTTGCATACCACTCGGCTCGGAGAAAGATTTTTTGTTACTCCATTTAGGATAGGGATACTACCTGGAAATACAGATATGAGGAATGTATGAAAAGAAGTTCAGATTTTTTTATAGCAATGTTTATGTTTTATCCGCCTACAACACATAAAAGTGTGGTTTATTCTTTCATTGTAATATTTTTCTGTAACTCTGGTAGTTCAAAACATTATTTAATGTTATACATGTACTATAAAAAGACATGAAATTAAAATAGGAAGCGAGAAAAAGTGCAAATTTGGCTGTATTTTTGTAAGATAAAATGAATACCTAAACAAGTAAAATAAAACTTAAGATCTACATGCAAGTAATTCAAACAATAAAAAGTTCACACTTATAAGATACTTCTGTGTCGATGTGACAAATGTATATAAAAAAAAGGAGCTTCATAGAAGACAGTGAAAGCTTTTAAAATAAGAATAAATATAAACAAACAGAGGAAGTTGTTAATAACATTTCAGTAACCTACTTCCAAAATGACACAAATACAATTATATTCTCAGATAGCTGTTATACACTTCATTGTTTGGGCAAAATTATTCTTAGGTATATGTACCTTTATAAAAAAGAACATTTTTATAATAACTATAATAATGTGTTGAAACTTGTTCTAATCCAGCAAAGATGCATATCTGTAGTCAAGTTTCAATAGGTTATGAATTTATTAACTCCCACCAATCACTGAAAATCGACTCTTACCAAAGTAACAACATAAATGATTAACTTGGAAAAGCAGTTTTAACCAAAAGCGAAGTCCCTTAGTTATGCTTCTCCTGCTGCCTCAAGTGAACAAAATATTCTCAAACCTGAGTTACAGTATAGCTTCATATAAGTGATATAACTATATTCTGAAGCTCAAGCCTTCACAAATAGTTTGTTTGTCTTAAGAGTGTTGTGCCAAGGAAATGAATCAGCTTTTGATTTACACAAAGTTCTCACCAGTAATACTGCATAAGGAGAATATGTCACCCTCTGTTTGTGGAGGGATATAGTATAATGCTGACTGCACCAGACTAGTGCAGTTCACATTATCATATGAAGGAGGGAGAGCTCTTACAATGGCTTTTCACATGTAACAAAATGTTTCACCTGTAGCACCGATTCACTATTTATTCTGTGGAAAGGTGAGTGATGTAATCTGAAGCAATTATTTTAATAGTTTTATGTCAAAGAAAAAATTCTTTACTACATTTTGTCTTGGTAAAGTGCCAATGCATTTAATTTACTACAAAAATACTTCAAATACTGTAATCAGTCTAACAATATTTGAAGTGTTTTTGTAATACTTAGATTAAAATAAAATGTAGCAATGAAAAAATAGTCTGAAAGTATTCTACAGTAAATACTAAATAAGTTGTTATGGTATAAATGTTTTTTTCTGGAGAGACACGATTAAAATCAATTACGACAGCCATATGAAAATGGTATTAGGCTCGCAGTATGTTTAGAAACATTTTTTCTTTTGTCTCTTAGGGCTTTTCTGAGAAATGTATAATATAATCTAAACCACATTATGTCTGCTATATTCATTGCTGATGACACATTTGGTCAATATCAAAGCTTATGCCACACATACAATGGTTGAAATACTATAATTATTTTGGGAAAACCCTTAGGGACTGAACAACAAGCATAGTATTTAAAAATACAATAAACCTAATGCTATTGCCTTATGACAAACATAATTAATCATAATCAAGCTTCTCCAGCAAAGGTGTTATCAACTGTCATTCTAACAAATGGCTTAAATACGTAGCATTCTGACTACTGCTATGTTTGTAATATACCAGCCAGTGAAGACAGGTTGGTTCAGATATTATTGCACACTCTTCTTCTTGGAAAACTTAAAGATTAAAGGATGTAGTGTTTAAAAATACAATAATCCTAATATTATTGTCTTGTAACAAATATAATTGACAAATTAAAATAATAAAAAAAGAGGAATATGAATACCTATCTTCTTCCACAATGATTTGATTTCTTTTTGAATTTTGTCACTTCTGCAACTGCTTGGCACACATATACCAATATTAAGTGGGATATTGGCCTAAAAATATTGAGCATGTATTAGGTTTATATGATCAAAATATTGTATTATGAAAACAAAAGCTTATCATATGGTTTATGCTGTTATGTGAAATTCAACCAATTAAAAATTTATGTCTATTACCAATCCTCTCATTTTGTAGAATTATTGAATACAGTAAAATATTAGCAAACTTAAGGTCACTGAATTATAACAGAGATTTAATCATTATGACATTTATATTGTTCCAAATAAGACAGGCAGTTATAAGAGCTCAGGAATGAATACAAAGATATAAAGTTTTTTTTTCTTTATCTTACTTTGTCAAGAAACAAAACAAAAACATATGGGAGGAGCCAAAAAACTATAAAAGACAGAAACAAAAATAGACTGAGAGGTAATCTGAAGTCTCAAAACTGCCAAACAAATTTACCCACTGGAGCTCACTCTAGAAAAAAAAAAGTTATTTCACTAAATATAAAGCACAATGTCTGGATTTAGATACTGGCATGATTAATCAAACACTGAAGTTCAAGATTATTAATACAACAGTGGCTTTAAACTTTGAAGTTATAATCTTTATTTCTAAATACAAATATTCCAAATAGATTATGTTATGATGTTTACTATTCATAGCTTATTAAATATGATAAAATTTGTTCAACCATGCAAGACTTCTTGGATAGAACTTGTAAACTTATGCTCCTTTTTCACAAATAAGGTTTCTTCTACCTTATTTTAAAAACAAAATGCATTCAGTTCTGTGGGAAATTCAATATTTTTGCTACTAATAATGGGTATAGAAGTTTTTCCAAATATCACAACCGTTTCATAACTTTCATGTCTACACCTCAATTCTTTGGGAAATTGTTTAATTGTAATAGCTGGTTTTACTTTCCATTAATTAAAGCTCTTATTGTTAACACTAGCTATAAAACAGTTTTGTATATTGTATGACATTATGTCATTACTTAAGTTAAATCAAATTTTGCTAATTACTTTCTTTGCCACATCTACAAATGTTGTAACTATATTTTTTAAGTCTTAGTATTATTAGTAAACTTTCTAGAGGCTTACTGTGTTTACTTTTTGGCTTTTTACAAAAGATTTAACTTTATTTATTGCTATCTGTTGCCTACTTCTTTTGCTTTGTTAAGTGACAGAAGTTAAAGTGAGAGTAGTTGTGTTAGGCACATCTCATAGTACATTTACTATGTTGTTCTTTTAAATAAAATTTTAATATCTTAATTCCAAAACCAATATTCTAGCTATTTATTGTATGATTCAGGTAATCATTGAATTTATTATTTTGTATATTAATAAATTACTTCTTGGCTGTTCTCTTGGCAATGTCCTGCTACTTTAGTTGACACCTGAACAATGAAATGTGTTGTAGCAGTTTATCTCAGATGCCATGCTCCTCTAAGGTTAAATTGTTAGAGCTCTTTAACAGATTTTCACTCTCAACTTATATATAGGTTTTAAAATTGATATTTAAAACCCATCAGGTATTTTTCCCTCCCAATAGATTAAATCTAATAGGCACTTTACAATCTTTGCTAATTTTATATATTAATACATAATTTTATGTAACATAACTAAAGGCCATCAATTCCGGATCCTTTGTTTACATCCATTACATTTACTATACTAATAACTTCATCTGTTACTGGAGGGAAATAAATTGTATCAACTTGTGAGAATACACTCTTAAAATAATTATTTCTATTTGTGATATAGTTATTATTATCTTTATTATTATGATTAATTTTTACAGTATCTTGTTGATAAGTTATTTATTAAAATTATTTGCCAAATCTGTAATACTTATGTTTGTACTCAAGAGTTTTATTTTCTCATCAAATGATACATCACTAGCACAATTATCTACTAATTCATTAATGTATTTCCAAGTTTCCTTCATATTACTCTGAATATTAGCAAATGTTTTTCTACGGTAATTCTTTAAGCCCTCCTTATAAAGCATGTTATAGAATTTCTTTTTACTTTGTAAAGTGCTCCATTGATTTCATTCTTCTGACATTTATACTTATGCCATAAATTATCCTTCTCTCTTATCAAATCTAAAATATTAGAATTTCTCTTCAATTTTAATCTCAAACTTATTTTGTAAAAATTTCATTTGACATACGAACCATTTTTTTTTTTTTTATAGATAACCCCAGGATCTTTCAGGCTTAAGAGCTCTTCCCAACTGTAATTGTATCATTTGTAACCCTGTTTATTTTAATTTTATTACTCACTAAAACATTATCTATATTCTTTTTCATACTTTGTTTTATTGTTTTTATACTGCTTTTTAAATTTACCAATATATATAATCCTATGATCTGATATTTTTTCTTGAATCAAATAACTTGTTACATTTATATCTGTTAGTTTGTGGGAACATGGTTTAATTAACTTTCCACATCTCCATTCTTGTATTAACATTTATATTTTGTTGAAATCCATTAAACTATAAAAAATTCTGATAATCATTTATCAGATTACTGTTTTCATTATGCCTTTCTTTAATATTTATATCAACAAGACATACTACATGCATACAAGTGTTTAATACATTTAATATATTGTAATTATAAGAATTATAATTTGGAGATCTATAAATTGGAAGCATTAAACCTTTACAATCATCTATTTCAACAATAAATAGTAATACTTCTGCATCTTCCAATCTTAATTTCACTACTTCTAACAATTAAAAATACTCCAGCTATTTCATTACTCCTACATTTATACACTTTTTAAAAAACTTTCCAAATCATAATTTTGGATTTCATGTTTGTTATGAATTTTGCAAAAAGCTACACGAGGGCTATCTGCACTAGATGTCCCTAATTTAGCAGTGTAAGATCAGAGGGAAGGCAGCTAGTCATCACCACCCACTGGCAACTCTTGGGCTACTCTTTTACCAACGAATAGTGGGATTGACCGTCACATAATAATGCCTCCACGGCTGAAAGGGTGAGCATGTTTGGTGTGACGGGGATTCAAACCCACAACTCGCACCCTACTCACCTGCCCATGCCGAGCCTTGTATTTCACATTCTTTTAAAAATGTCTGTGATTATTAAGATATCTAACAATATCAAAACTTTGCCAACAAATATACAAAAATAATCATACTTATTGTGAATATTGTTAATATTTATATGTAATAGATTCAAACCACTACCTTCAGTATATTCTAATTTACATTTAACATCATTTATACTTTCTACTTTTTTTCCCCAGTTTATATCATATTAATTATTTCTCAGAATAATATTCATAGATTATAACAATAAAAAGAAAAGAAAAAATTAAATTACATATTTTCAAAATTGCTATCTAATTTTAATTTTATAACATTATTAGTTTCCAATTTTCTTGCAAAAACTACCTTTTTTTTGTCCAAACAAATTTATTGTTTTCTTTTTGGTAATTTTCTACACCTTCAGAACAGTTCTTTATTGGCAACCATTAGATTTCCACTTAGATAATCTCTGCCTTTTCCCATATTATCGCTAAGAAACTCTCATGTCAATGCTTCTTCCAGTTTTCCCTATATAACCTTTCTCACAGGATTGGCACGATTGTTTTGCAGGGTAATTGCACATTTGTTTCACATTTTTTAATATCTTAAAGTTTTTTTTTGTATTTGAAATCTGTGTAACTGCAAATCATGCAGTATGTTATAGCAATTCTGGTGCTAAAAAATAATTTGTGCAACTCCAAATCTGCATTGTAAAATGTTGTGTTGTAGCAGGTATACATGTATATTGAATACAAATATTATGATGTAATAATATAATTATCAGGGAACTGGCTAACAGCAATGGAACTTTTACTGCATTTTATCACAACTTGACAAATTACTATTTTATTTATACTACCCTATTTATTCTACTTCAAAAAATCATTACAGATGTATAACTGCATACCAAACTTTACTCTCAAGCACACTAGATGGTAGTTGTTATACATGTACACAATACAGTGATATTATTTAATTTAATACAACAGCTTACCTTTCCAAAAATCTTCAGAAACCAACTACTTTGACAATACTGACCACTGAAGCCTCCAAAAGTGACATCTGTTCCATTTATAACACCCTGTGGTGCAGATACATCAATACATTCCTTGTAGCTTCCAAGCCACTGGAAACTCCCTTTTAAGAATCCACTGGTTAGTTTTCCCGCAGCATCAAACACTGAGAATTAAAATTAAAAAAATGTATCATTCTGTTGCAAATATCAACGGATTTAAAAGTGCAATGTTACACATGTGGTATGTGAGAATGTAAAGAACTTACTGCAGTGTTTACTTGTGTTGAAAAGATGAATGAACTTCTTAATTCTATTCATAGGATTTTTAAAGTTAAAAGCTTTGCTCACTTTTTGTTGAATTTCATGCAAAACTACTCAGCAAAACTGTTCCTAACTTAGAAGTGCAAGGCTAGAAGAAAGACAGCTACTTACACACCACCCTCGCCAATTCCAGGACTACTTTTTGTTAATGAGGAGGGGGATGGATCATCACATTATAATGCCTTCACAGCTGAAAGGGCAAACATGTTGGATGGTTGTATTCAAACTTGTGACATAATAATTACAAGTTCAGTGCCCTAACAACCACGCCATACTAGGCTTAACCCTTTATCATCTCCACCCATATATTCTTTCGTTTTTGCATAATAAGACAAATATTTGAAAGGCTGTAGATGATGTCCAGTCACCAAAGCTTGAGAGACATAGTACAGTACATGCGACTGACTCAAATAAGCTGTTGCTCTGGTTAGGTCACTGCATTAGGCCTCTTCCCAGTACAAAAAGAAAAATCATGCTAAAAAATATGTTTGTTTTTCTCCAAAACCACATGTAGCCCTGACGTATGTAACAATACAAGATACTTTTGCAGTGTATGCATTGTTCCACTCTGACTCCATGCTTTGAAGAATAACACACTCAAAAATTTCTAGTTTGATTCAGTTCCTTATGTATTCTAATCATTGTATCCCATACAGTTTGACTTAATTTTTGTTGTTGCTTACCATACATGTTTTTTATGTAGCTACCCTAGACATCTTATATACATTCTTGAAATATATATTGTTCATTATCTATATGTGTTTGATTTTTCAATCCTCCAGAATAAATTGTCCAAGTGTAATAAAAGATGGAGAAATGAAGAGATGATAAACAGAGTGAGTGCGATCTCATCTTCATGGGAGAGCAGGCTGAAAGTAAACAATGTTGCTGTCAACACATCACCACAAATAAATTTTATACTGTTCGAATAAATCATCTGTATGTAACATCAATAGTAATACAAAAAGGTCTCATTGTACAGTAATTGTATGTAATATTTGTATATTACAGATACACCAAAAGTTGAGTAATTCACTGAAATTAAACTTAGTTTAATAACTAAATATTAACATGTGCTATTGATTTCCAACATGATAAAATGGCTATTTATTCAGTGTTGAACTACAAACAATAATGTACTAATAATAATATTAATGGTCTATTGCTAAAAAATTTTCTTTTTAAACTGCATTAATACATTAATAAATCTTAAGTTGTTTACACTATAGAAAAACAGTTTGGAATGCAAAAACCCTGTGAGTGTTTACTAAAACACTATTTTCTACACCAGTTCAAATACTTATAACTTACTCTGGAATGCCCATTCTCCACTTTCATCAAACTCCATTAAACTTTCTAAAGTATACGTTATATCTATTTCACACTGGTCAGTCATATTCACTAGCTTTGCCGAACGTTCTGAAAGTGAGACAGCAAAATTTTTATCCTTCTGGTTTGAGAACACTTTTCTGTACAACCTGTTAATATCATCTAAATTTAGATAACCATGGTCCGAAGATGCAGGCTCAGGTTCTTTGAATGCAGAAATGGTATTTACACCCACATCATGAAACGGCTGTAAAACCCATACTGCATCTGGTACACGCAAAATAGTAGTTTTCCACATTAATGTCATATCTTCAACCCTTTTCCTTTGTTTTGAACTGTGGACTACATCTTCTGTGAAAATGTCATCAAGTCTTAATTCTGGATTTTCTTTGTTTATATTCAAGTAATCGTACTCTGTATCACTATCATTGTGACTGTAACTGTAAGCTTCTTTGGCAATACATAACAGTAATATTAATAGTAAAATAACGATGGTTAATTTATTGAATTTGCGATGAAATAACATTTTTAGCGTTTTATTTCTTAACGAATAACTTCTGGAACTACTACAACTTAGTATAACTATAAGACTAGTAGTAGTTGTACATACATATTTATAACATTCATTTCCAAGCAACTCCGCCCCTCATCTGATAACTAGCCACATGACTGTTCGTATTATAACCTACAGTTTTCGTCTTATGACGTAAAACTGATCTCTAAGACTCACATGACGCTCTTACACTAGTTCTCATGTGATGGAAAAAATATAAGGGGAAAAAAAAAGAAATGATATTACACAGCATGTTATTATTTTGTAAAGTATGCCCAATGAAAAGACTAAGTTTGTAATAAACTCAATTAAAACTGTTTCTGACCGATTTCGTGACATAGTATGCATAGTAACCAGTTGGGTAGGAAGTGGTTGGACGCTGAGAAGTTTAGAAACGAATGAAAATAACAACATAAAATGAAATAAATTATTACAAAATATAGCCATACGATAATACAATATTATAAACAAAAAACACAACTTAAACTTATTGGCATTGTAGACTGTAGTAAGAAGGTAAACGTTTTCGCATATATTGTGTCATTAAATAACATTAATATTTTTCCAGTCTGAAAAAAAAAGACAACGTATCTGCTTATTTTTTTTTAAGATTTCTACTATGGTGTCAATTTGTGTCACGTTCGTGATGCATGTTATTAATAACAATTGGTTTTGAAGTTTAAGACACCTGGTACCATGTTAAGTTGTATTAAAAGTCTGTCAAATGCAATATCCCCAGAATGTGTATCCACAATACTTTGAGGTATTTAACTACATAGCTGACCATTGATAATATTGACAAACACTTTTTCGATGCTTGTGTGAAGTAACAAAATTAAGTGAGTTGATCAAACCTATTTTTCAGTTCAGTTGTGAGCAAGTCAATCAGCTAAAAACTTGCTTCTAAAGCACTCGTTAAGAGTTGGGCCATCACAGGCGACGTGGTGCTCTTTTTTTTCTTCTCTAAGTAGTGTCAGGATCCTATATTACTCCATTTTCAGTTTGCTGTGCACCCTTAAAGACCGTGTGAAAACAATTTGAACTTCTAATTAATTTTTTGTAAGATGAGTGCGCAACGTTTCAACACCAAAATTAATAGTTTCTGACATTATATCTTTTGACTGCAGCACCATGGCCACTTTTATATCTGCTGAGGAAATCTTTAAAGACACATTAAGGCTATGAAACAGGCCGAAACGTGTAATCAGAGTTCGAAGTACAGGCGCTTTCTTTGGTGACTTCTGTGTCACCCTCAGCAGCAATTACTTCCTCTAAAGTGTCGTGAATGATTTCGTAATTAAACAATACCGATTAAATAAATTGCCAAACTTATTGTTGTTTGGAAAATGATACAGAAGAGGAGAAGTAGAACGCTCAAGTATTCTCAAAAAGGTCAAGTTTTTTTGTTGTTTTTTTTTGGCGATGAATTGATATTTCATTTAAAGTGTGCAACAAGCTCAATGTATTTCGAATCATACCACAGCTTCCTACAGAATAAGCTTCAAAGTATGGTTCATATAATGAATTGAAACATATTTTGGATCACATTTTTGATTCGTTTAGCTACATTTGACACTTGGCCCTGGAGAACCGAAGCACCATCATTAGTTTTTCTTTTGCTATTAATATCCAATCCATAATGTAATAAAATATCCTTTATTGTCAAGTGAATGTATTCTGCACCTGTTTTTCGGACAGTCATACATTCCTACAAATTATTCATGTATGACATAATCCAGTGACATCCACCATATTGAAAAATATAAGTGCTCATGTCCCGTCACACCTCGTGTTTCATCAAGTCTAATCGAATAAATGTTTGCTCCCTTCATCATTGAAAGAAGATAAGTGAGGCACTTTGAATGCATTTTCTTGATCAGTTCATTTATATACTGTTACGACAGCGGAAGTCACGCGACGCTGAGGGCATGCGCGCTGGAGTTTCTAGAAGGATCGGGGAACCCCACGAATGTCCAAGCGTTTGCTAGACGCCCTCTTTTTTAGTATATAAGCCGGCAGATAGATTGTAGATAG
>NW_013666524.1:223688-224632 GCF_000517525.1 Limulus polyphemus | reverse complement strand
GTTTATAAAAGTAGTTAAGTTTAAAGTGACTGTGGAAATTAAATGTACTACAAAGTTGTAACGAGAAAGAATAAACCAATTTTAATCAAGAAGGGACTAAAGTCACTCGGAAATTATCAAACAAGCAGATACGTAACAATAACATTTGGTGCATGCTTTCTATCCTTCACTAAGATTGTAACTCTGGACAATTTTTGCGACACGAGCTCGACTAACTTTCACAAGTTGCCTTCTTCTTCTTTAGTGTGACCTCTAACAACGAGATCGTGCCTTATAATAAATTGCAAACAACCCAGTTGTTCTAACAGGTATCGCTGGTTTTTATCTTGATCAGTCATCTTTAAGTATTTAAGCAAACACTCTTTGTGAAAATGAAAATTTTCATAAAAATCCAAATTTGCAAGGCAGTTTTCCAGTCATTTATCTCGACTTTAATCAATGCATCATCTTCACTCTTCAAGACTAGCACTAGTGTTACGCTATTGCAAAACGACAACTTCACAAAAAACTCATTTTTCGAATTTTGCATAAAACAAGCCACTCTCCGTTTTCTAATAGTTACAGTTAAAATAACTTTTTCCAGTCTTTTCGCTTTTTTCATACACTCTAGCAGCATTTTCTTCGTAACTGCAAGTTAAGCCCGAAACTATATCCAACTTATCATTGTACAGTAAAGTTGATGTTGCGTCATCGAGGTCACGTGACTGGTGTGGCGCCCTCTAGTTTCTAGAACTATCTTGTTTCTTCATGAATGCTCTAGTATTTACTAGATGGAGTAGGCGGGTATATATAAGAGGGGACAACGTGACGCGGTAATGTAATGTGTGTGTGAAGATAGTGAGTAATTGAACTGCAGTCAGAAGTATTGTTGACGTTCATTGATTAGCGTTTGTTCTAACGCGATTGTTGAAGTTGAGTGTATCGGTAAAGTTATATTCGGAAAG
>NW_013666524.1:209128-223468 GCF_000517525.1 Limulus polyphemus | reverse complement strand
GAAGTTACGGAAAATTAATTAACAAACGGAGACGGAACATTGCCTTAACAAATGACTACACTACAGTTGGAGTGGGGCACGTGTTTATGAATAGTGATTTATAACGTGAAAGTAAATTCGACATTAAAAAAAAGAACACTCTCAGGTAACAGAACAACAGACATCACTACACTTGAGTCACTTTACATATAACAAGTGAAGAGTATCATGTTTTAAAGTTGGACACAGAGTTGCAATCACAGCTTGAGCTGTACATTCTCTTCTTTCTTCCTGTCGCATATACGTTTCATTTTGTCGACAAATGAGGCGACTAGGCTCACTTACTCCCCCCTCCCTTGTTCAGGCGCCTGTGATGTATACCTGTTCACTTGCATTTAATTTACATCTTTTGAATCTTGGATTTTTGACTTCTTCAGTATAGAAATGTGTGTTTGCATTGGATTAGATTCGTTTGTTAAAATGCTTGAAATTGGTTAAATTTAGCAAAATACATTTGAAGAATAACCAAAGAGTAATTGGTACAAAAAACGTAATGAAAATTATTGAAGACTAAACAACGTTTGTATTAATCAATTTGCATAAAACTATTTATTTTGTTGTAGCTTAGTGCAATATTTCAATAATAGTTTAGTTATGAATATCAAATAACCCTTATAAATTAGTGAAGTTAAAAAAAAAAAGGAAATAGCATGGTAGTACACAAATTAAAACGATTTATATTATTTCAAAGTTAATTTACGGCAACGCTACTATCTAGCTACTATTTGCCTCCGTCTCTAAGTTTAAACTGCTAATCACAAAAAATGCAACAAACCGGCAGCACGCACTACCAACTTTCGGGCCACACTTTAACAACAAATACCGGGATTGAATCACATTGTAACGCTTTCATGGCTGAAAGAGTGAGCATGTTCGGTACTGGGTTTCGAAGTCGCGACCGACAGATTTTGAGTCGAGCGCCGTAACATACAAGTTAACTGTTTCAAAAATAAAAGTGATATCGAGCTTTATAAAAGTGTGGTACTTGAAGAAATATTAAAAAAATACCATCTCATCTCTCTTTTTGCCTTAGAAAAGAGAACAATTTTAGTTTACCAAAAGTTTTGAAACTTTTCATGCTTACATGCATTCGGAGCAATTTGTCAAAAAATACAGCTTTCAATGAATGTGATCTCAGCCTTTAGAGCAGATATATTACAATGTCCACAAGGAGTGGTTGAAGTTTGCATTGACTGACACACGGTTAATTTGCATATCAACAAACCAGTTGAGGTTGCCATATGTGGTATTCACGGATGGGACCAATTTCTCGACAAGTGTCAGATAGATTATTCTGCAATAATGGCAGAGTTCATCCATGAAATGTACAAGGATTTCTGTGAGTGAAACAATTAGACCGAAATATTCATTTACTCTGTAAATAACGAAACTAAAACACGTTTTGAACAAACATATTTTTTTGTTCAGGCAATATACAGAAAAGCCAGTACACGCACCCACTGTGAACGAGTAGACAGTTCTTTCTATCTTAGTTGGTGTTTAGCCTAACTGCCTCTTCTCTCTCAGGATTGAACACTCCAAAACTAAACACGATGATCTTTCAAAAGAAAGCTGGTCTTTCCTGTAGTTTGACGAATATAAAAGTGAACCAAGAAAGTGCACTCCAATCTAAAATATTAACTCCTTTTCTTTGGCTAATGGACAGCGTCACCTCGTGACCTCTGTTCCCTGGCAGCATCGTTTATTTGTCAAATGTTGGTCACTGTTATAATTTGACAAAAAATGATATTCCAGTGCAAACAATTTAACCAAAGGCTTTATCTAATGGTGAAATATCCTTGCAGGCAGAGGAGATGTGGTCTACTAAAAAAAACAAAAAAAACAAAGTAATTAGAACAAAGTAGTATTAACAACTTTATGGACCATGTGTTTTCGCCATGACAATGTGGAAACTAATAAACAAAAATTTTAAATTTTCTATATCACTACAGAAGGTGGAAAATCCATGCTATTAGTTATCATGGACTGGGCACGGCTTTGGTACTTGTTTTCGGGACAGATGCAATTTGCTTTTGGTTAAATTTGTCCTTATTTCGTTCTCAGGCAGCTCATTTTATCATAGTATGAGCTGTAATGGTAGCGTGGCATGCATAAGCGTGGTGAGCGCATTGATAACCTAAAGTTGAACATCACGGATGAACATTTTATGTACGGGTTCAACAAGAATTCAAAGGTGGAGAAGCTCAAATGAGGTAGAGAATAGCAAAAGTACTGTATCGTATGAGTATTACTCAGCTTACGAGGAGAAAGAAACAGTAGTTATCTGGCTGTGTGTGAGGAGTCAGATGAGGAAATGACGCTGGAGGATTGCCGAAGCACAAATGATGACCCCCTGATTATAAAAAATGAGATTATCTGTCAGAAAAAACAGTAAGATGATTGGTTACTCTATAAAATGAGTTGGCATTCTTTACTCTTCAGGCTATTTGGTAATGATTTACAGTGAGATGTGTAAAAGATATCACGTGGGAGTTGTTGGATTATACTAAAGTTAGGAGATATATAAAGTATTGAATACCAACAGGTTGACACAACTGGAAACGAATGCTAGCAATTTGATAACATTTCTTAAACGAAATGGCTTACTTTTCAGAATATCAAGTTGGGCTTCCTAGCAGGTTATATTAACGGATTGAACAACGTGTCAGTCACTTAAACATAGTAGAGGTAGTAAAGTTGATGTTGTTAGTAATGATGGACAATATGGCTTGTAATACATCTGAATACAAATAGACTCTGTGATTCTCACTTTCAAGTGAACTTCTTTTATGTCTGTTGGCAGGGTCTTTATTTGAAAACCACTTATGATCTCTTTCTGCATATGAATATGTAAAATTTAATTTGTATGAATATACAAAATTTGTATATGATTTTCAGGTGTACGATAAGGAAGCTGTAATACTGATTGCTAAAGAGGATAAATTAAGTTGTGATAAATCGTACTGAAAAAGTCTATTTTACTGGATTTTATCTGTATTTGTTCTTTGTGATGCTGACTTTAGTGGGTGGATTGATCCCTAGATGGCAGCATGATAAGACAATAGTTGAACTGCAGGTATTTGCAATTGTCAAAAACTACTTTATTGTCAAATACTGCACTTGAATTATGTCAGCCCAAGTGGTACTGATGTATGATGTAGTAGACACCACGAATAGTTTTCTAGTTTGTTTGAATTTTACTGAAAGGTCTTAGTTTGATTGAATTCTGACTGTAATTATTGTTTTGACTGTTTGTTGTAGAGCAAAGCCATATTGGGCTATATGCTGTGTCCACAGTGGGGAATCAAACCCAGGATTCTAGCGTTTTAAGTTCATAAACTTACTGCTGTCACACCGGGAGGCGTGATTATTTGTTTCTTAATGCCCTGGGAGAGTTGAATATACCAACTATGGTGTTACGACTACAGCCTACAGATAACTCGACTATCGAGATAACGCTAGTAGGCGTAGCAGCTATGATTACCATAAACATATATGATAATATGTAGCCTTGAAAGATGTTGCACACGTTCACTGACATTACACATCACATTTATTTATTCACGAGTGTTGTAAAATATACACAGAGAATACAACTGCTACGCAAAAAATGAAATATATAACGCGCTAATCTAAGAAGTGAAAAGTGTGCCACATCATAGGAAGATACACCGTACCCGACATTATTTTTCCATGTTGGTGACAGAATACATTCATTTTTGGAAGTTGAAATATTTGGGGTTTTTCACTGGAAAGATAAAAGTAACGGGAGAGCTTACATTACATTGAGGGTAGTGAGGAATGTGTTTAACTGGATTGAAATTCATAAGAGAATGAAGTCGTCTGTAGAGAGTGAAATCCATTAACTCTAACTTATGTATCTTACAAAAAGAAGGTTTGCTGTTTTTATTGACTCTTATGTACCATGTTGAATTCTGCTGAATGAAATGTGTCACAATCATGGCATTTTATTTGTTTATGTTTATTTTGTGGTACATGTTGCACTTAGAACATATGCTAGTTTATATTGCAATTATATAAACTGAGGTATTAAGCATTGTAGCTACTCCGAATTATCCTATGCTTGTTGTGGAACAAGTTCATATAGAAATAATATGTTTGAATGGATTCTCATCGTCAGAGGCTGAAGGTTGTCGTTTTTACAGTGGATAGGCAGGTTTCAGTTATCTGTATAGAAATATGTACTTGCAGGTTTATCCCATTTTCATAACAACCACGCAATGAAGAAAAACTCACGTTTATGTGAGTGGTAGCCATGTTAGCTGGGTTTCTTTCCAGCCAATGGTCCAGTGGTGGACAGGAAAGCAGAATGGTCTGTAGTATGCAGTCTCTATCTTCACATTAGTTTTTAGATTTTGATGATCACTTGAGCTGGACTTGTAGGGTTGTCATTATAGTATGCAGGCATACTACGAATTTTTATCTTCTTCGTATTTTAATGAAGATATTTTCAAAACGTTTTCGTTCATTCTGAATATATATATACAAAAATATTGTAAGTTAAGTTGACTTCATTCCAGCTGTCTCGGTTATTCTTTGAAGATAATACCTGTTATTGTCATGGGAGGTATAGCCATAATGCTGCACGATGTGCAAAAATATAATTGATAACAGTGTCCTTCAATGATAGTCCAGATGATATCTTCAGATTATAGTTTCCTCTATGTTATATTAGAATAATCAGTCATATGAGTAGCGCTAGTCACTATAAGTGAACTCGACATTTCTCATTAAGTAAGATTTACACAGTAATACACAGAATTTCAAGTGAATTGGTGGATGAGAAGGCATTTTGAAGGAATAAATTCACTTGATCAATTCACTACTCCAAGAGAAGGCAACTATTCAGTGTCCAGAAAGCAGGTACACACATTGCGTTTCTGTCTTGGTGATAAATAAAGATTGTTTTTATTTTTGTATTACACATTGTGTTCAGTATGTTTATCTCTTTGCATAAACTCAGTCAGTTTAGTTAAATTCACCATTACTCCTTAATGTATCTTGCTCCTCCTTCTATTATAAAGTTGTTGTTTTTTTCATTCCTGTAAATTCCCAGTGGAGTATAGGGCCGCAACAACACCTCGCCAACGGAAGGTGTTGTTGCAGTTACTTGTAGTAGGTTGGTTTTTACGGGGTGGCGTTGCTTCCAACTTTGCATGATCTTGAGGTTCTAGCAGCACTCCACTTCCTTTAGAGAAATTCACTTTTGTTCCATGGTGGGTCATCATCTTCTTTACTCAATGCTAGCTCTTTCTCCTGGTGACATGACAGTAATGGGTGGCGGGCTTTGTCCTTCAGTGTTCCTTCAATATCCTCCTGGTCACAGGTGACAATGACAGTGATAAAATTATATTCCTCTGATGAGCAATAATTTGAATGGCCTTTACATATTTTCATACTTGATTTCTACTAGACTTCTAGACCACAAGTCACAATAGCACCTCTCAGTTGCCCATGTTTCCTGCCTGCTGAAGCTCAAGTTCAGGAGGAGAACAGGGTCCCTCTGGTTCTCCTTCATGAACTTGGGCTAGACTAGAGATTCTGGTGATGGTCTTCATCTTGGAGAAGTCTTTTCCAATACTGCACTATATTTTCAGATTACAATCTTCCTTAAGTTAACAACCCCTCTCAAAGCCCTTCATCTATAAAATGGTGTAGTAATCAATATTTTTTATTTTCCCGCCTCGTATCGAAATTCGAGATCTCCTAGGCACCAGATAAGCTAAATGTTAATTCCCTACTAGGATCTGCTAATAAGGTACTTTAACAACTCAAGCTACAACAATGGTATTTCCAAGTTGTACATAAGTTCAAGATTATGTTATATGAAATTCCAAAATAAATACAGAAAAATAAACAGTTCGAAACTACAGGAAACTTCATAAAGACAAATCCTGCAGTCACAGCACCAAAGTTTCTATTTTACTTCCTTTCTCTGTTATTCTCAGGTACACTGATTTCCTACAGGTAAAATAATGCCCACTCTAACAACAGGTTTAGCAGAAAGTGTAAATAGAGTTGAATTGAAATCTAACTTCACTGAATTGAAGAAAGAGACTATGGTTTGACAATAAAATGAAAATATTTTATATATTTATGTGATTCAAGACAAAAACAAATACAACTCGTTTATATATGTTCACAAAGATGTGAGATAAACTCACTTCCATAATTGGGAAATATCTGAATCAAGCAATATTTGGAAAAATTTCGAGGTAATAATGCATGGACGTAAATAATTTACTACTACATACTTACTGAATAAAATCGAGTCTCGCATATTTCATTGCCGCACATATATCTTAATCCATGGGCGTAGCCAGGAGGTGGGAATCAAACGACCATTATCTAATGATTTTTTAAAGAAACACATGACTTTCATGTAAGTCACTTAAGTTGTTTATGTAGAAGGAGATGTCCACATTTTTTTTAAAGACCTTCTCTTCACTCGTTGTACTTGCTATATCCCTGTGGTCATCCTGTAAGTAGAATTAGGGAAGATTTACTCTAGTATTTCTAACTTCTATATGACTGATGCTACAAGAAAACAAATTACTATAATCTAAGGATTTTTCGAGCAACATCTTTCATGGAAAAGTACAGAAATTACAAAGGGGGATGAATCCTTGAGCAGTGTGTAACTAACATAAGATCAAGATCACTCCTTTCAAATTCGGTCTGTATATGCTATACGCTCGATATGTGCACCAAACTCATAAAAGTGCAATTGGATTTGCTTTTTGAGGTGCATAAAATGCATGTTCTGAACTAAAATTAATAGAAACACCTGCTTTTCACATACAATAGAACAACTACTTTTCCATGTAGTTCTGATATTAAACTTTATTGAGGCTTCCATCTATTTTTGATCTACTCGAAAACAGGTTACAGGGACAACACATCCTGACAACTAATGTTTATAGACCAGTTTTACACAGTTATTGGCAGGGGTGTAGTGTTGCCGAAGCACATAAAAGCATTGCTTTGGCTTCTGAAATTGGAGCTAAGTCCCAAGAATTCAAGAACTAAGAATATGAATATAAAAAAGTTATTCAGTTTATATCTACAACTAAATGTTTTTTATAGCCAACCACTCATAGTGCTAGAGAACAGTATATCTGTGTGTAATCTTCTGTGTACACTAGTAAAGGGCCCGGCATGACCAGGTGATTAGGGCGCTCGACTCGCAATCTACGGGTCGCGGTTTCGAATTCCCGTCACACCAAACATGCTCGTCCTTTCAGCCGTGGGGGCGTTATAATGTGACGGTCAATCCTACTATTCGTTGGTAAAAGAGTATTCCAAGAATTGGCGGTGGGTGGTGATGACTAGCTGCATTCCCTCTAGTCTTACACTGCTAAATTAGGGACGGCTAGAGCAGATAGCCCTCGTGTAGCTTTGCTCGAAATCTATAACAAACAAACATTAGTAAAGCTCTCATATCGCCCAGCACACACTGTCACTCTCCCAATGCGACCTTTGCGGTCAAGAGCATGTGTCAGAGCGTTAAAATGGTGAAACATTTTTTATCATACGTCACGTGTTTATTAAGACACACGAATATGGTATTAAAGCACTTAATAAAAATAAAGTTTACAATTATACTGTGTGTTAAAAATGCACACATTTTAAAAAGACTCATTACTATTTATATAATGTATAATGAAAGTCGCTTTTTTTTAGCTATTCGTATTGGCAAGACAGGAGGTATGCAAGGTATTATATAAGTCAAGGTTGTTAGTCCTATCGTAATTCAAAGGGCTTTTTTTAAACATTATGCCCAGTCTTTTGTGATTTAGATTTCATAACGAGAACAAACAATGATTCAGATGATAAATTAATATTTGTGTTATAGCACCCATTAAGAACAATTTACATTTATTTTCTTCGGCCACAAAGCAAGCAGATTGTTCATAAACGTTTTTGTTTCGTTTTACACTTTTTACTTAGTGTCACGTTTCTTTTACCTAACGCCAACTCCCTTCTAGAAATAATAATGAAAAAGGCAATATTTTATGCAGCTTACCCTGTTATGTGAAAACGCCCTCTGCAATACCACCGATTTGGAACGTGGCTTAACAGTTACTTTGAAGACCGAACATCGTTTGTCGTTTAATAATAGTGCATGATTATTAAACTTTATTTGAACTCATGTCAAAGAAGGACGTGGCAGAAGAAAAACACCGGCAATTAGCTTCGTTCATGAGAAGAGTGCTGGATGATTTTTGCAAAATTAGAGGTAAGGCGTATATTAAAACAATAAGTAAAATGGTTGCGTTGTTTGTAGAAGGCGACATCTAGTGTTGGATATGTAATATAAACTACCTTTTAAAAATCAAATAATGCCAAGCGACTTATGCACCGTACACATAACTAAAAACGTTAACTCTAGATGAAATATTATCTGAAACACTATATTGTTAAAATAAAGTTTGTTCTTAATTAACTAAAGTTATTATTGTATTTAGTAACACATTAGGCTTAAAGTTTAATTGCACCTTTAATTCGATTTTCTTACATTTCTTTTTGTTTAATTATTCAACAGTTAACCTATTTTTCTTGTTTGTTTTATAATTTTTGCGCAAAGCCTCGCAAAATGTTATCAATACTTAAATTCGTACTTGCAGACCACAAAAAAGCAGTTGACTTGTGGTATGAAAGTTTTTATTCGCTTTGCTTAATACATCATATGATATTATAAAATCCAGTAATTTTCTGATTTCAATGCACCGTTTATTGCATTCCATGATACAATTTATAAAATGTAGATAAGATGAACTTCCAAGTTTTAGCCACTTCGGTTATTATACATTTATTGTTGCATGGGTAATAAGATTGAAGCAAAAAATGTTTAACTCAAATGCAAATATATATATATATATTTTTTTTTTTTTCAAAAGTGCTATGTCAAACCATAACAGAGAGGAAAAACTAAGTGTAATCTGTGATTAATTCACACTTATAACAATTATTAAGTAATCCAACACGAATACAGCAGTGTTTAATCATAGTAAGACCTCAGTATTATGCACAGACTGTGAATACGAGAATTCTCGGTTCGCAATCTGTTGCCGCTAAAACACACTCCGCATTCTAGAGTTGTGGGTACGCTATAAGAGTGGCAGTCAAATCCAATTACCTAGTCACATAAGAGTAGCCTTAGAGTTTAGTCTGTAAGTTCAAAATTGGGGCGGCCATGCGCAGGTAATCTATGTATAGCTTTGTGCAAAATTCTGAATAAAATAAAATACTTTAAAATCACAAATTAAACTATTTAAAAATATGTGCGTGTTTAGAAGAAAAAAATGAGTGTGTAAACTTGTAATTTTAATTTATATATAAGTTATTATATCGCGAAATTGTATTTGCAATGTTATTCCAACAACAAGAAGAAAGCGTAGTTGATTGTAGTTACTAGTCGCAATACAATTTTCTCGTTCAGTTAAAAAAAATCCGTAATGAATATACTTGGGTAAATTCAAACAAATGATTAAAACTTAGTTTATTGTTATTTTATAACTAAAAGTTACAGCTATAAAACAAGCGAACACCATCCCCCGCTTTTTGTGTAGATGTAAATTTTGTACACGTAAATGAGAAGAATGAGTTAATTTTCCAACCTGAGAATGAGGTGGTTTTTGATGTCACCGGATGCTACTTTACAATGATTAGTTAATATGTTTAAAATATCTGACTAAAAACAAGTCTTATCTCTTAAAAAATAAATATCTGAATCTTATATTTTACTAATGACATAACATTAAACACAGTTTTACAAATTGATTTGATTTATAATAACTTCCGATCAAAAGTAAACTAACTATCTAAATGAGAACTAAAAAGTAACATAAATTTATGAAGTCAATTCTGTATCAAAATGGATTATAACTCCCTAATGTCAAATCAATACATAAGAAAACTAAAATTTGTAATTATAAGGACTGGTTGAAGAGTTTATAACATATCAACCAAACAAGCCTTTCATGGCCCAGTGGTAAGTCTGTAGGTTTATAACCTAAGTTATATATCTGGTCTAAAATTGAATTTTTGTGTGTAAGTTGGTGAATATTAAAATATATTTAATAATTAATTTAATTGTTGTTGGTTACACAATGGACTATATGCACTCTGTTCACCGCAGGGAATCGAACCCGGGTTTTAGCACTGTAAGCCTGTAAACTTACTGCTGACCCATTGGGGGGGGGGGGAATAAATCATATAAAACTGATTTGTTTTTAGTACGCATGGTCAAGTGATTTTGTGTATGCACAGTTAAATTAAGGATGTCATCTAATATATCATAAAAAAATGAAATCAAAAAGAAACTGACAAGTGAATGCTGTGGCCGCGTCAATGAGATGGAAGTGAAGTAATTAAATGTAAAAAAGAAGACATTGTTAAAGAACCATTGGCTATATATATAATGTTTCGAGGTAGCACAATTTCAAAAATTCAGTTTTATTAAAAGTACTCAGCTTTACTAGTTTATGGACTCGGCTCTAAAACATGCAATATGTATTGTTCTGTACAAGGAAATTTGAATTCTTAACAAGTGCCTCGCTTGCAAACATTAGAGGGTTAATCTTTTAGATCAGTTGGTGAAGCACTTACTTGGTGTGCGAGTGTTCAGTTATGAGTCCAAGAAATACACAAATTGAATTATCACAGAAAAAATCTGATGCTCACTTAGTGGTCATCTCAGGACCCTGAAATAAGGACCGAGGAAAGGCCTCGTTTGTGAGAGGGGATCAGAATGATATGTGAGTTTTTAAAAATTGCCTTACCTATTTCGATTTATAGATCACTCCTTGGGTGTATGAAAGGCCCCTAATTCGACACGAACCTGAGAGGATGAAATCACAGTATCATCTTCGAAAAGTGGATGACAGTAACAGCAAATCCAATATAAGGGATCAATATCTTTTTTTATAATTAGTCCATGGAAATTGTGCTTATAGATGAAATATAGAAGAAAACAAATCAAACATTACAATCTCTCTCAAGATCATATGATTTAGTAAATTTAGCTAACAAGATCCCAGACCTGGACATCACTTCCCTAGTTCACCCAAACTGTTTTGAAATATTCGAGATTTACATATTAATTTGTATTACAGTTAGTTTGTGTATGTGTATCACTTTCTGTGTAATATGGTTGTCAAATGTCGATATATATTTATGTAGGTGTGTTTTAAAGTAATGCACTATGAATTCCCATGCAAACTCATAATAGGTTCAGAGATGTTTACTTTCGTATATATATATATATATAATTTATTAATCCAGTCGTCGTACCAAAACTTTAAATAATTTTGTGTGTGGAAACTAGCTTTGGAAAACCATTAAATACGTGTAGAAAACTTAAATGTTTCACTTGAACACTGAAACATACTGAAGTATCGAACACGAATGGTCATATCAAGTTAACTCAGTACTATTATGTGTATTAAGATTGAACGTATTACATAAATAATTAATATTACACATTTATTAATTTTATTTTATTTCAGGAAGAGAAAAGAAATATTTTCATGTACCTTTCTGGGACGTTGTAGCCATTACAACTGCTGATGAAGAACAGAAGAGAGCATTTGAAGAACAAATTAAAAGAAAGTGTTCCAGTCATGACCTTCCATTAGGCATACCGTTCCATGTATTTGCAGATCCGCCAGGACTAAAAATTGGTACTTTTTTCTGTTTTAGAACTCAGAACCAACTGTAAACATAGTCAGAGAGTTATCAAGCTATGGACTATTACTATAGATAGAATCAGGTCTGTAAATGAAATAAATGAGTGGTTTTCAATATGACTTTCACAATTTGTGGTATACATAACAGTAAACGCACAAAAAAATAATAATTATAAAATATATACATACATGACTCGGTCTGTTATGTTAATTTTTATTTTGTACATTTAATGGCTTATGAAGTCTGGATTTGAAAAACTTATGACGGGTTACACACTGTTAATTACTAAAGATACGGTTTATTTTCTGTTGTTATTTTTTAGAATTCATATATTTATAACTTTCATTGATATACGATTGCTTACAGTGTAGACTTGAATCCGATAAAATAATTCACAAGAACAAAAATACTGGTCGTAGTATATTTAATTACCAAAATATGACTAGCTAAAATATAACATGTGTATTGCAGTTTCGAACAAGGTAAGCTTATCAAAGAAATGTTTAAATTGATGGATATATTCATGTAACTTATCTCCAAGTAAGCTTAAATTAAGGCTTATGCGTCATCGTAACAAACACCGCTGATAATAAGCATGCTTTAATCTTTTAAAATTCAGTAACGTTACGTTAAATAAAACTGGTTTTGGAAGAAGCATCAAGTGACGCTCTTAATAAATCTTTTAGAATAATTAGTGTAGTATGTGCAGTATTACAGCTAAACAACTGCTGGCGTTTTAAAACAGACTTGTCATTTCTGTTTATTAATACATGACAAACTGCTCATGAATTAGCTAAAGCACCTGTTTCACTTTAGAATCGCAATCTAGTAATAGCTTCTCACCAAATGTATCATAAAATTAACGATTATGTACATTTGTATATTATTTTTTGGCGCAAACTGTATAGTGATATAGTTGCCACATACACCTGCGCAGAACGATAAAACAAACGCCTTTCCTGTACTTCTACAGCTTTCTCAATTGCATATAAGATATAAACACGAAATTATCAAGCAATGGTATTACACACAACCAATGAGTCACTTATTTAAACATTGCATAATACAGATAAGTTTAAAAAGATATTTACAATAAAAAATTTAACATTCCTAGAAATGAAAAACATATATTTCAGTTTTTATTTTTGACATGCCATTCTATTAACCTTTCCTTTGTGAGGTAGAATTTAAACGAGACATAGCACTTTTTAATCTGAAACACTGATGCTTTGGTTTAGAATGTTCACTATATATATGAGAATGTAATAGTGTTTACTTATATGGTTTTATGTACATGGTTTAAGTTGTTTTTTGTTAACTAAATAAATATGAATGACTGATTAATTTAATTTGTGGGAATTCTATTTTTTTGATGTAGGAAGTATGAGAAAACCTATGATTTCAAGAGTTATTGTTTTTGAAAGTCAATGTAAAAAAGTGAAAGCACATGACATGAGTGGGAGGGAAATTACATGCTTATCGTCTTGCGCAACTTAGGCAATGTTTAGTGATATATGGGTAGAACTGGAAGAGATAACGAGAGTATAGTGAGTGACAATGCATAGTGATATTTTATATAAACATGGTGTTCATTGAATAAATTTGATTGCAAAATTTAAATTTCTTTCAAGTCAAATTGAAAAACTATATAAATGGAAACGTTTTGGGATAAAAAAAAGTTTAATTAACAGTTACAGAGCATTCTTGATCAGCTTAAACTGCCCGTCATATTTAAATTAGGTAGCAGATTACTGGAAAGAAGCTATCAGTTTTAATAACACTAACAGTAACTATGAATTTCTTACGTATTTAAAAAAATGATATATTAGAATTTTCGTATTCTGAAACACAAAGAATACGAAGTTATAGTTTAAATGGTATTGCAAAGATTCTTTAATAAAGCAGAAATTTTTTTGCCAGTTGGTAGTTTGTTTGTAGTTATGCACAAAGCTACACAATGGGCTATCTGTGCTCTGCCCACCTCGGGTATCGAAACCCGGTTTCTAGCGTTGTAAGTCCGCAGACATACCGCTGTGCCACGGGGGGCGCCAGTTGGTAGCAAAAGAAGGTAATTAGTTATAACTTTTCAAGTGATATAAGTAATAAAGTTAGGTTTAAGACCTAAGTTTTTCGTTACATAAATATTGTTAAGCGTAATTTGACGTATTAAAGAACAACCTAAGTAAACATATGATATTAAAATACTGAATGAAATTCGTACTTCAAAGAGTTTCTCTTGGATCAATATTAATTTGGATAGACAAGTATTTTAAAACTTAAAATGGATGTTTAATGCCAAAAAATAAATACTTTTTTTGGGTTAAAACAAGTTAAATGTATTGTTTTAAGATTTTAAATGTTTCACAATAACAGCCAGGATGGGTACATGTATGTAAAGGACTGTTGGCTCTGCTAAAGGAAGTTTCTCATAGTGTTAAAATCATAAATAATATTCAACGTTAAACGGGTACACAATTAAAAACATTTTATGTAGGCTTATCTATGGCTTTCAAAAAGTTAACGACGCTACATGTTTCGACGTTACAACATCCTTCCCCCGGGGTGTTAACGCGGAACCATGCGAGGGGG
>NW_013666524.1:204457-208326 GCF_000517525.1 Limulus polyphemus | reverse complement strand
TGTTCTGAGATTGATGCTTTATCAACTGACCTACCAGAGCTCACTTCCCAAGCTGACAACTTCCCATTATGTTGAGCACACTATTCTCTAAAATATTTTACTTAAATATTATAACCCAATTAGAAATAGGGTTGAATTAAACCTAAATTAATTTTTCACAACCAAAGATGACTTTTGTGGATTTTTATTCAAATACTTTTACATGCTTTTAATCATGCAATTGGAAACTTTTGATAAAGAAGAAATTTATGAGCATGTGACTTATGTTAACTTGCTTTATATATTATAAACTTAAGTTGTTGTTTAATACATATGTATAGAGATGATTGTAATATGATATAAATAAAATTGCTTTACATATAAATGTTAAGAAAGTACAGTATTTGTGGTACCAGCAATAATTTTTTCTCCAGTTGGAAATTTTAACATAACATATGGTCAACAAAGGACCATTGGATCTTTCAAGGCTGTCCTTGCACATCCACCCATGAGAAATTTTCAGTTAATATCAATAAAAACAAACTATCTTCCTACTAAGTAAATAATTTTTTTTTCGAATGTTCAGTACATAGTTGAGATATATTCTAATTTTATGTTTTTATACAGAGAGAGAAAAGAAACAGTATACTGCACAAAACTGTAAAGGTCATGGTTGATTTCAGTAATTCAAAGCTTTACTTTACAGGATGTGGAAACTCAACATTTCTTGCACTTGTTGAACTGCTGGACATATATGGAGACAGACTCTACACTCTGAGAATTTTGTTGATTCATGCTGGTGGACTTAGTCAACGACTTCCTAGTTTATCCATCTTAGGCAAACTATTTTCTCCCATTCCAACAGGCCATTCCTTGTTTCAGATGTTGGACCTAAAGCTTGCTATGTACATGCCATTTCTTAGAAAGATGCAATCTGGTGTATTTGTCACATGCTCTGATGATATCATTACGTATAATCTAGGGGAAGGTAGGAAGCAATTTACATACCACCTTTTTATATTGCAAAACCACAAAAACTATAGTTACAGAATTGAGGAAAAACAAGACAATTGTAAGTTTCACAAATACATCATTTATTCATGATCATGGTCTCGCCAATAAAGGCATCATCAGGTACTATGATCCTGAATATATGATGTATTTGTGAAAGTACAGTTGTCTTGTTTTCCTCAATTCTGTAATTATGGAGTTTCACCAAGTATCGACAATTTCAAGTATCAGTTATTTAAAACCATAGTTATAAAATATTCATGCAGGATAATTATAAAGTGTAAACATGAATGTTAGTATTATTCCAACATTATTGGCTCATATGTAGGAGTTTATTTCATAAGGACAAATATGTACCTGTACCTTTGTTACCTAATCAGTCCAAAAGCTAATTTATGTGT
The DNA here is from genome assembly GCF_000517525.1 of Limulus polyphemus. Lineage (NCBI taxonomy): Eukaryota > Metazoa > Arthropoda > Merostomata > Xiphosura > Limulidae > Limulus > Limulus polyphemus. The sequence goes on along the minus strand of NW_013666524.1, from coordinate 206,935 downwards.
TCCTTTTGTTTACAGAAATGATCAGTGATCCTAACAGTTTTTGCCTTTAATTTATCATTTTACTATTTGTTTTTTTTTCCAGTTCATATTTGAAAATGTGGCCACATTTGCATTATTCAACAAAATAAGGATTTGTGGTTTAAGCATATCTTAAGAGAAATAAGGTTTGTACTTAGGAGAATATGAGGTTAATATATTCTAACAGTAAAAGAAGTCAGTATATTGTAGGAAAATAAGAGATCACAATATGCTGAGATAATAGGTTCATTTATTGTAAGAGAAGTCATTATTTTAAGGAGAAAACAAGTTCAGAGATCTTAACATATCCTCGTTTCCATCCCAGGTATCACTCTAGTAGCCTTCTTTGAACCCTTTCCTACAATTCAGTATCCTTCGTAGAGTAAGCAGCTCCAAAATGAACACTCTATACCATATGTAGCCTAACTAGTGACCTATACAATGACATTATAACCTTTTTAGGTTTGTATTCAGTATTTCTGTAGACACAATTAAAATCCCATTTGCCTTACCACTAACAACAGCACACTGCTTGGATGTTTTAAGAGACTGATCAACCAGAACATCAATACCCTTTTCATCCCTAACATTTTTAAGGTTATATCAATCAATATTATACCCATGATTCAAATTATAATAATCTGCATTAATTACGATTAAAATACACCTTCAATTTATTCTTCCAACTCAACAAATAATACACATCTTTTGTAAAGCAGTACCATCCTCTTCACCATCAGCAACACCAAAGATCTTAATATCATTAGCACATTCGGATAGGGTACTTCCCTCCTCTCACAAGATTAAATATTCTCTTCCAGTGCTGCCCTCTATATGCAAATTTTTTTCTTTACACATGCCACAAGCCTTCTGCTCCCCCTATTGAAATCGAATGATTCCAACATGTCTCTCATTTAAATCATCACGAGTCACTTGTCCTCTAATAGGAGCGTGACATACTCACGTGACGCATGTGAATCCCTTTATACACCTATACTAAACTATCACTTCTCCTTTGGCAGCGCTTGTGGTCGGATGTGTTTCTTTTTGTTTGTTTATAGTTTCACGTTCGTCTTCAGTATATTCACGAAGTGGTCTTCATTTATTTTCACTTCTAATTTCTATTAAGACAGTTTCTTAACTTCACTTTAATCCCAGTTTATTACAGTTGGAGTGTTATTTATACTTTCGATTATTGGTTGATTCTTCCTCATTATGAACTCTGAAGTTAATGTTACCATTCAGGGGTCACACCTGCAACTAGCGCTATGTCTCAGTCCTCAGGTGCAGGCGACCTGGCGGGGATTTATCAGCGTTTATTCACCCGAAGATTGAACATTACATGGAACAGCTTCTGTCTCCTGACCTTGCCTCACTTCCTCCCGATCAAGCTGAGCCTGTTCAAATAGATGAGGACTTGGATCGCCTATTTTCACCTTCTGATTTTGCCGTGCCTTCCCATGCCTCGCCTGAGGAGTCAGTTAGGGTTAATATGGTCTTTTTGGATTTCGTTTCTCAGGTCCGTGACGTTTTATCCATTTCCTCTGTTTCCTATGAACCGTGTCCTTCCTTACTACATGACCAATCTTCTCATCCCTATTTGGTCCCCCCCGGATATTGGGGCACATGCTGACCAATCTGCCTTACAATTATGTGATGGTATTAGCATGCCTTTTGGTATGTGGCCCCCGAATCTCCTGTAAGTCTGATCCATTTTCCTGCCTTTGTCTTACTCTCACAACTCTTTTATGGTATTTCTCTACCATCCATCTCCTCTCTGAGGCTCTCCACCAAAATCCTGAAGGGTTTTATGGGAACATCTTCTTCCTTCTTTCCTCCAAGTTGGCTCGTTTGTTGTCTTTGATTCTGGCTTTACGTACGTGGTTTCTCTGTTGTTGGGACCTTCTAGGTCGTGATGCGACCTTAGCTCTTGTCCGTTTACCATCATCTTATCTTTGGGACTTACTGTTGCATCAGTACAACAACAGTCTACCATTTCCCTGCGTCTCCTCTTCCCAACCTTTTTCAGGGTGCATCATCTTGTCATTTTCTTTGATGACGCTCGTCACGTCACCAACACTATCGATGACTACTCAGTGATATGTGTTAGAAATAATGCACAGAATAATTTGGTGACTTAGTTTGTTCCTGAATTCAGCAGCTTGTGTTCTGGAGGCTTGAAAGAGAACACAGACAGATGTGATAGTTGTAATTTTCAGAGGACCTAAATAAATTGAAAGTAGAAAGCATTTTTCAGTTCTTAACCAATACATTAAAAAATTTAGATGTAATTGTTAAAGGTAACAAATGTAATTTGAGAAAAAAGGCAGATTTGTTTGATGTTTTATATTACAACAAACAGCGACACTTACAATGAGGAATAACATTGGCACAATACTAGCGCCATCTGTTGACCCAATTTTCACTACACCAGATAGTTAAAATAGTTGCCAAGGTGGC
>NW_013666524.1:199008-203502 GCF_000517525.1 Limulus polyphemus | reverse complement strand
AGTTTAACGTTGAATATTATTTATGATCTTAACTTTATACACAAGTGCCAAAATACTATAATTTCTCATAGGGTTTTTGTTTATACAAAGTTTGAGATTGGAATTTAAAATGTATACTGTATCCCTCATTTAAGATTACTTCATTCAGGTTTGGCATCTTTTAACAACAGTGATATGTGTTAAAAATAATGCACAGAATAATTTGGTGATTTAGTTTGTTCCTGAATTCAACAGCTTGTGTTCTGGAGGCTTGAAAGAGAACATAGACAGATCTGATAGTTGTAATTTTCAGAGGACCTAAACAAATTGAAAGTAGAAAGCATTTTTCAGTTCTTAACCAATACATTAAAAACAATTTAGATGTAATTGATAAAGGTAACAAATGTAATTTAAAAAAAAAGGCAGATTTGTTTTGATGTTTTATATTACAACAAACAGTGACACTTACAAAGAGGAATAACATTGGCACAATACTAGCGCCATCTGTTGACCCAATTTTCACTACACCAGATAACAACCATAATGGGAAGTTGTCAGCTTGGGAAGTGAGCTCTGGTAGGTCAGTTGATAAAGCATCAATCTCAGAACACATTACATGAGCTGAAGATACTCAATTCAAGCCTTAGTAATACATATTGTAAACCAGTACTGTAGCAAAAAGTAATAATAGTGCAGCAGATGTCAAAGAAATTGTGGGTTTTGATGTACATGCATGAAACTTAGCATAGATGTAGTCCATGGCCCAAATAATATTTTCAGAAGTGTAGCCACCTTGGCAACTATTTTAACGGGGGTAGGATGAGGATCATACCATCTTCACCTCAAGTTCAAGAGACCAGCTTTGATCTATCGATCCAGGGACCCAACATCCAGTATCGAATGTATGTCTATATAATATAAATCAACTCTCCCAACAGGAAAAACTGACCAGAACCATCTGAAAAGCAATAACATCCTCAGAATAAGATACAAAAATGGATAGAAAAAAAGGACAGAATTGGAACAATCCCCCTTACCTCCACTGTGACCCACAAAACAGAAGGAGTATGAACATGGAAGGAATATAGAAGTAGCATTGGTTTTGGATGTAGTTGACTTACGAGAATGGTCCATTGCACCCTAGCCATTATTTTACCCACATTTATACTTTGTTAGGATCATTATCCTGCCACAGTTCTCTCCCACTTGGATGTGCACCTCTCTTTTTCTGCCCTTATCTACTACACATTTCACGGATGAGTGAAGGGTATACCTGGTTCAGAAGTGGTGCAGTTCCTCTCATCAGATCTTCGGATCTGACTCTCTCACTTCCAGGGATATCCTTTACACACTTTTGGGGGTATTTCTGCCATTCCCTCGCACCAGTCCCGCCACCTAATCAAAGTGGATTCTAGCTAATCTTGTTAGTGGAGGGAAGTGCCGTATCAGAAATTATAATTTTCTTATACTGAAAATGTTTTTCTGATAGGTACTTTCTTCCGCTCACACTTCCTGCACTTCCTCTCCACTTTCCTCCAGTGCTTACATCTTCTGCCAAACTTCGAAGTGTTAGTTCGGTAGAGGCGTATAGAGGGAGGCACATGCATCATGTGAGTATGTTATGCTTCTATTGGTGGAGAAATGACATGTGATGGTTTACATGAGAGACATGCTGGAATCATTCACTTTTAATAGGAGGGAGCAGAAGGCTTGTGGCATGTGTAACGAAACTATTTGCATATAGAGGGCAGCACTGGACAAGAATAGCTAATCTTGTGAGAAGAGGAAAGTACCTATTGGAAATACATTTTCAATATAAGAAAATTATAACTTTATAAATTTTATTTACCATTTCTTTATCTGTTTCACTGATGTAAATAAAAAAAGAAAAGAAAAAGGATCATAACTCTGAGCCCTAAGGTACCCCACTTATGACATAGCATTATAACGAATTTATTGTTATGTATTTATTTTTAACATGAACGTTGTTTAGGTTAAATTTGTATTTAAAAATATGCATAACTTATAGTGTCAGATATGTATTGTGTGTAACGAATTTGTTATATATTTATTTTAATGACAACGTTTGTTGGGATTGAGTTTATGTGTAAAAACGTGTTAGTTATGTATGGCGAAACTCCCGCCAAGTCTCCAAGGTTGTAGAATATTCGTGAATTCAAGAATCGACAATATATCCACTTCCGTAACTGGTTAAATAGAAAGTATTGTTGTCCAATTTTTCTCGAAAACATTTGTCGTATATATAAAAAGATCAAGGCCAAGGAAGAGAATAGATAAGTTTGCTAGGAACCTGGTATAACTGTGTATGCTATAAACCGTGATTTTGCTAACCCTTATCAACCGGAAAATATACAACATTTGACCAGGAACAGTTATAAATTTCGAACGTCAGTGGATTCTCATTGGACGTTAGTATCTTTCCATGAGTATCACTTTATTCTCATCGGACATTAGTGGTTTTATGAAAATATTATCTTATTTCAACGGTCCAACAACTCAGTGTTTGACAAAGCTAGCTAGCTAGCTAGCTTTCCAGCAATTGTATGTACATCGACTTCAAGTTAACTCGCTGGATATCAAGGAGACTCTGAACTAGGAAGAAGATTTTAGGTTATTTGTAAGTTAGTGAAATTTTTGTGTGTCAATCTTGTTGGCAAATTAACTAAAATATTGGCTTCGGACTATTTTAAACTCTCAATACATAACAGCTTAAAAATGATGACAAAACCTTGTAGAAACATTGTACATCTGCTGTTATGTTAAACTTATATTAAAGTTTTTCTTCATTTCCCATTCAAACTGCCTCCAAGCATTATTAATGTGATGGAAAGTGGGATGGGGGTGTCCATGCTAGTATAGTGCAGCTTTACACCTATTATATGATTTGCTAATTTCTTGGTGGTTTTGCCAGCCAGATGGGGCAAAGTCTTCTTCTCATGTGACTGAAAGGGCCTTTGCAAAAATCTAAATGAGCTCCCTTCTGAGCTCTGTTGCACAATTTACTCACCTTACAAATAGTAATGGAAATTAAGTCCCACTGGCCACTCCCCCCACATGAGTGTGGGTTTCTAGTTACTGTGTGCAGAGCAGCAAACATATTGTTTTGAAAGTTAACATTTTCCTTAAGTGAAAATGTGTTTATGATAGATAGCTACCTCTCTGCACACCTTCCCACTAATGGTACACATTATTTTTGCCTTTTCTAAGAATGAAGTTCATTTTGAGTGCAAGTGCTTATGGGTATCTACTGTGCATGAAGGATGTGTTGCCCTCCTATTAGTGGAGGGCTATTGTTGATGATTGCATCATGCACTAGTACAGTTTACATTAGATATATATATATATATATATACACACATGCCTGAGCTGGTAGATAGCTCAAGGCTAGTGGTATGTGCAAAATCTCAAAGGAAGATGTGCAAGGAATAGCTATGTGCAAAGAGGTAAGTATTTATTGAAAATGAATTTTCAGGTAAGGAAAATGTTATCATTTCTGATGGTAAGTATTATTGCATGTATATTACTGCATTTCAAAGTTCATGCTTTTGTTACTTTTCTAGCAAGAAGATGTAATCCTATACCAACTTTGATTCCAAAGTTGTGCATTATTTATGGAGTGTTGTTTAACTGTATATATATGTATGTTTTGTCTTTATACTGTTGGACTGGTTTGATTCATAGTCAAGGTATTTATGTCTATGAGTTTTCTGTACACTCATCAGTTAGTAACTTACTAGTTAGTAATTAGTATCTAATTAATAATAATGATAATAAAGTTATTAGTCAATAATTAGATTTAGAAAATCATATAGACTACTAATCATAACAACAATATAAACAACCACACACACACACATACAAGTATGGCATCATAGACTGTCTAGTTTTACAAATGGAAAAAATTGTAATACCAAAGAAGCTATAAAGGTGGAAGAAAAACACATCAACACAACTTTCCTGAACTGGAACACTTGATAAAGAAGAAACTGAAAAAAGATAAACAATCAGAATAAACAGAAAGAAAATTACAGACATACAGCTATAATCCTCTTTGTCAGAGGTATCTCTGAAACCGAGAATTTGTAAACAACATAGCCAGAAAAGTATTCAGAAGACACAACACAATACAATCACATTTAGTACATGCCTAAAGACTCAATGAAGAGAAAAAAAACACCATTTACATCATCCTCTGTGAATGTGGATACCAATACATTGGAGAAAAAAAAAAGGTTAAAAAAATAAGTAAGAATTCAGGAGTGTAATATATATACAAGACTGTAAAATATTGAACTATGTACATTAGCCCATCTTATCAGAAAATAAAACCATACAATAAAGTGGAATAATGCTGAAATAAAAGGATATTAATTATACATGAGAAAAAAGAAAGATAAAGAAAAGAAAGATAGCAAAGAAGTCAGCAAATAGTCACTTGATTGAGACCTCAGTTGAGTAGAAAACATACCAGACTTCTAACAAGAAGATCCAGGA
>NW_013666524.1:173415-198042 GCF_000517525.1 Limulus polyphemus | reverse complement strand
ATACATGAGAAAAAGAAAGATAAAAAGTAGCAAAGAAGTCAGCAAATAGTCACTTGAGTGAGACCTCAGTTGAGTAGAAAACATACCAGACTTCTAACAAGAAGATCCAGGATCAAATCCCGGCCATTACCAACACAGAAAATTGTGCTTCTCGGGACTTCCCTGAAGATAGCAGCAGATTAGCAGAAGAAAGTTTGGCTAAAATGTTGTTAGTAATAATTATTTAATTAATAATAATAATAAAAGTTAATAATTAAATTTAGTTGATTGTATAAGCAACTAAATATGACCATATTTGATATATGATCATCACAACCTTACTCTAACTACTTAAGTACAAGTTATAAACTAAGTCACCCTTAAGATTTCATTTTTCGCATAGAATATGAAAATGAACCTGCATGGTCGTTTACAAAGCCCGGATTCACTGCTCTTGCACACCCATCAAATCTTAACATTGGTACAAAGCACGGAGTCTATGTCCTGCCTCCTTTGGAATTCACTTCTAAAACATGCTTTCTCAGTTCTTGCAGTCTAGTTCTGCAGAAACCCACAGAGGCAGTAATGAGAGAGAAAGGTGCTGTGGTTACCATATCCACTCCAGGTAAGATAATGAGTATTTTAAATTTAATGCTTATATAGCTTTGTCAGGAACTATTTTCATCGTTAAGTGATATGAATTTATTGATTTTTAAATATAATTTTTCTTGTAGCTTTGAGTATGTGGTTATGAGTTTTCACATTGGTCCTTATTTGTTGTTGAGAAAAAACATATATTAGTTATATATGTGTACATCACTAGTTTTTGTATTATGAGCTCAGTGTGTTTTAATTACATAATTATTTTTGAGTAGGTTATTATTACCTGCAAAAAGTTTCTATGTGGATATAAAAAGATTGCCAATATCAGTTTCTCAAAAAAAATTATGAATTTATGAAATTTTATGTAACATATATATATACATGTAATTTTAAAATGATAATAATATCCTTTTAATTGTAACATAAACAAAGTGTAGAAAAGTTATGGATTAAGTGTGATTATTGTTGTAGAGTTATGGCTGAAGCCCCCCAGTGGCACAGCGGTATGTACAAACAATCATATGTCATTCATATTTCTTAATGTGTTATAAGTTTACATTTTGTTCTTTATAAACAGCAGTGTAAATAAAAAAAATTAATGTTTTAAGTGGTATTTTGGATCAGTCATATAATTTAGACATTTTTTATGTATTTTCTGGTATTCTTTGCACCATACTCTTGATATGTGTTTTGACTCTTACAGAGGGTGATGAAGATATTGTATACAGTGATAGTGCTTTCTTCTTTTCCACTGAAGTAACAAAGAAAATGATAGACTTCTGTAGGGCAAACAAATCTTTTAGTTGTGAAATTGATGCCTATGGAGATTTCCTTCAGGCATTGGGTTCATGTGCTGTTCCAGATTACATTTACAACTCTTCCACTGTAGTTGATTCAACTGAGGAGCTAGTTACGGCTCGTCAAAGGATCTTTCATTTATTACAAGGTTGTGACTTGAATATTGTTGTATTACAGCAATCAAAATTCTATCATATGGGGACAATGACAGAGTATGTTGAGAATCTCTGTGCCAATTCCAGTTTTGCTAGAGAACTACAGCTTTCAAAATTTGCTGATTCTGCTTTTTGTGGTCCTTGTGCTGGAGAACTTATGATTAATGGTACTGTTATTCATTCTCTTATAAACAGGAGTTCTCAAGTAAGTAAAAATTCAGTTGTAGAATATTGTGATTTCCGAGTACCAACATATGTTTCAGAAAACTGTATCGTGAGTAACTGCAGAACAGAAAGCCTTGTATCTGGTGAAAGTTTCATTAAAGTTCCCTCATGTATTTTGCTTCATACAGTGGCAGTTACTATCAGTGGTCATCATGGTTATGTTACTGTTGCATTTAATTTTCATGATGATATTAAGAAAAAATATCCATGGGATGACAGAGGTAAAGTAATATTTTTAAACAAAAGACTAGAAGACATCCCAGCTTCACTGTTGGGAGTAAATATCTTGAAGGATTGTTTTGATTCTAAAGACAAGTTGTGTTCTTTGTGGGATGGTAAACTGTTTGAAGTTTGTTCTACCATGGAAGAATCATTTGGAGAGACTCTTCAAATGGTTAATGCAATAATGGGATGCCTTGATACCAGTAACACCCTCAATATAACATCGAGAAAAAATCCCAAGCTGTCCATGGTTGAAATTCTAAAATACAAAAACATAACTGCAATGCTAGATTTTCGTCAGAAATTACATGAAGAAATTTTGAAGTTTGACTCCACAAGTTAGTGGCTTAACCTGAAGTATTTCTTGCTAACTTTTGAAACAATATAAATTCTTGGTTTTCATTACATCAGATAAAGCATGTGAGATATTTGAGATTTTGAATGTTTAATTCATCTATGTTTTATTAAATTTTATTTGTCTGTTTGTATTTACTAAATATATTAATGTAATGTTAAAGTGTTATAAATAAACTTTAATCGTGAAATTAGTTTTTCGAAGGTCCAATACAATTATATGATAAAAGTAAATAATCTACAATATAGATTTTAATTAATAAAAGTGTATTCTTCTTGTTATTTTAATGTCAGTTTTGTAAAAATTACATTAAATATACATATTATTATGTTTCTTATAGTTTTTGAAATAATATTCAATTCCAAGTTTTTGCTTGAAGAGTTATATTTCTTAAATGGGGAAATAATCACCTGAACTTACTAAACTCTACTATGATGAACTGGAAGCCTGTGTTTTACAAAAATTGTCTTGTTTTTCAAAGATTCAGTTTGTGTAGGTGTTTTAACAACTAAAGGGAAAATGATAATTATTTAATCACTAGATATTCCTGTGTTTGATATTAAATTAATTGTGCTGCCAAATCCATAAGCTATTTGATTAAAAGAGTACAGGAAACAATTAAGTTTGTTTGGAATATGCCAAATGAATTTGAAGAAGAATCCTGTGCAGTAAATTTTAAGAACGTGATTTAAGAAGGTTAATCTCAGAATGTTTTGAAAGCTTTGAAATATTCTTGGATAAGAAGCGTTTATTAATAATTACACTTAGATTTATTTTATTTGTTATGAACTAATGGATATACAAACATATATCTTAAACTGTGGAACATCCTATAAATTATTGGAGATAATTAATTAAGAATATTTTTTGTATTGATATGTTCAAGTCCATTATTGACATGGAGCCTGTAAAGTTTTATATTCCAACTCAGAAACTTGTGTAAAAAAATCATCAATTAACCAAAAACTGTTGAGATGTTGATGAAAGATTATTAAACAAAGCTTTCTTTTCTGAAATAATAGTGTTACAAATGAAAAGTTACAAACAATACACAGTAAAATGGCTTTATGGATGGTTTAGTAAAATTAAAAGTTGCAAACAGTACACAGTAAATGCCTTTATAGATGGTTTAATGTAATTAAAACTTGCAAACAATATATGGAAAAATGCCTTAATGGATGATGTTAAATGGAAAGTACATCTTTTATAGACTGTTGGAAACTTAGTTTATAAATCTGTTTCAGAGTGTGATTTTATTTATTATTTCTTTAAATCCATTTTATATAATTCCTTGTGAGAAGTATGATACAAACAAGCTGCTTTTTTCTCACAAAAATCTGAATATTATAGAAAAATGTTATTATGACATTTTTCCCTGCTTTGGCATTATGCTTTATGTCTGAAGCACAAGTAAATGTAATATTGTCAGTATAATATGCTTGAGATTTAGAAATTGTACTTTTTATTAACTAAATACACAACCACAGGCTCCTGTTTACCACAGTATTGTGACATATTCAGAATTGTTTTTACTGTTAGTTAAAGTGCATCACGCGAAGAAATATTCAGTTAACACTTAAGCCAATTATTTGTCAGTTTAATGTTTGATAATATTTATTGGTATCGCAATATGTTTAATAATTGTTCAGGTTATTTTGTTGAGTAATATATATTTTTAATCTTTAAAACTTATAATCATACATATAATAATCATTCAGTACTGTATATTCATGTACTTGTATCTTTGTAATGATTCATTAAGTTTAAAAAGTTACATCTGGATGAAAGTAGTAAAGTTAAAGTATGAAACATCATTAACATACAAACTGTATTGCTGGGATATAGTGTAAAGTTATTGTTTGTCTACTGCATAACACACTGGCTTTTCATGATGCTTTTCATAGGGTTGTTTTTTTATGTAACACTTGCATTTATGCTTGATTTTTTGGGGTTATAGAAAATTAACACTTCATGGATATTTCAGTTGTTGGTATAAATTAGTTTCTAGAAAATGGAAATAAAAAGTTTCCTCTTGCAAATTTATGTAAGACACTTTTTTTTTGGCAGAACCAATTTTGATATTACAATATTTTATGTCTGTAACATCCCAGATGGAGAACAATAAATGTAAAATACAAATTGACTTTCATATCAGTTGAAAGTGTTTTATGTAAGACTTTACAATATATTAGAAAATCAGTACTTTAAGCTAAACATGGTTTATTTACTGACATGTATCAGGAACCATGTTTAAAAGGTGTGGATACAAGCTTACTGAAGTGATGAACAATTAAGAATATTTTCAGATCCCCCCATTCTTCAGCAGTTGACCTTGATCTATATAACTGACAATCACCCCAAAAAATTCTGTGGAACTCCAAGGGGATATTTCAGTACACTTTTCCTGATACTTTAAATTTCTCAGCCATTCTTATTCATCTTATTTGAGTGTTTTTTTTTTATATTAGCTGCCAAATTTACCCTAAGAAAATTCATTATGCAAAATACAAGTATTCCTAAGTTCAAAAGACAAGTAGTCCTAAGGAATACAACCATTACTTTTTGTAAGAGAGAGAAGAAATAATAACAATAAAACAATTATATTCTTTCAAGTCCTTTCAGTTAGCTTATTCATTCCAACTTTGGTGCACTATTACTTATATATTATTTAAGTACACCAATTTTCTAACTGTTAATTCTGTCCCTAACATTTTGGTCTGTTGTTTAAGAAACTGAGTAAAGTTTCTAAAGAAAGACCCATGTACACAGAAAGAGAGAGACATTTGGCTGGAAAGTTAAAGAAGGTGAATGACAGAAATTTTTGGTAAACCTGATTACTGTAGTAATAATATGGTATTGGATAGAAGTAGAAAAACTGTAAGCTCCAATTACATGTTTTTTTGACAAGTTGAGCCTACAAGATTAATAACATTCAATGAGAACATAGCTAATTATATTAAAAGCTTACAATTTAAGGTACTTGTGTATATCTATAAATAAATAAAACACTTAAACGATGAACATGTTTAAGTACACACTTTAAAAACTTTATTTTGAGACTGTTGACAGTCTCAAAACAGATAATATACATGTTTTGACATCCAATCATGTCATCCTCAGGAATATATAATCAAAATCAGTGCAAACCCTATATATACACTCACAAAAAGCCATTGGTTATGTGACTACTTAATTGAGATAGTGAACTTAAAGAAATCATGCCATCTGCATATTTCCTGACTTGCCAACCTTTCATCCTAATTTAAGATATGATAATTACATTCTCTGATATTTCCAGCTATCATATCATTTGATTGAGCCAAAATAAGACTTTTTTTTTCCTTGAATGACATGTTCAACTAGTGCAGTACTCAGATGAAAATGAATTTTAATAACATCAGCTCTTCTTTAAGAAATGCAACTCTTTTTCTCAACTGAACCAAGAACTATTACCTTATATCATTGCTAAAACAGTTTTTGTCCTTGTACCAATCCTTTAAATAAACTTCTCACCCCTACATGTAATAATTTGTACTGCACTAGTTTATGATGTAATTAGCATTAGACATTAGACCTCCATCAATAGGAGGGCAGCACATTCTATATGCACAGCCATCCTTCAGCACATTGTGTATACCAAAGGCTCATTCTTTCATTAGCACTACAGTGATTCAGACTTTTTTATTACAAATTATGGCCTTTTTACACTTAATATTTTACATTTTTAGTTAAGATTCAAAATGTTTATCTTTCTTTCCTTTATTTTCTTGATTTTAAGAAAGACAGATACAATTTTTTTAAATTTTCAATTAGAACTAATGATACGAATTATTATACATCAATTATACGTTATTACATTTATACATCTTACATCAATTACGGTTCCCTTGGTGGGTCAGTGATAAGTTTATTGCTCACAAGCTATCTATGTGGGGTTAAATTCTTCACAATGGACAGAATGCAGATGTGTACTCTTATGTGTCATCTGGTTGGCTCTTTCCCTCCTTTCTATTTCTTGAATCTTTTCTCCCAATTTGGGAATTTTCTTCTTTTCTTACTTTTTGCGATTTTTGTGGTCGTTTATTTGTAATTACCTTATTGACTTCCTTGCATGCGTATGTGTACTGCAGTGAAGCTTGTAGTTATTTCTCGATTTCTTGCTACCACAGGGTACTGAATTGATGGATCTTCAAAAAATTTGGTATGACGATTCACTAGTTCGTTGCACAACAAAATACAAAGTATCAATTTTCTACTCTTTGTTTTACGGGAGTTATGACAGATTTTGCGTTTTGTACCAGTACTTCGTCCCCTTTCAATGAATCTTTTCCAAATTTTGAATGAAGGTTCGTTGCGTCGTTGTGCATTTACATGCAAATTTTCAACTTTTCGGTATTATATTTACGATTTTTGTTGTCGTTTATTTGTAACTATTTTAGTGACTTCCCTGCATGCGTATGTGTACTGCAGTGAAGCTTTTTGTTACTAGTTGTTTCTCAATTTCTTGCTACCATAGGGAACTGAATTGATGGAGCTTCAAAAAATTTGTTATGAAGATTCACTAATTCGTTTTACGGGAGTTATAGCAGGTTTTCGTTTAGTACCAGTACTTCGTCTTCTTTCGACGGATCTTCTACAAATTTTGAATGAAGTTTCGTTGCATCGTTGCGCATTTTCATGCACATTTTCAACTTTGTAGTGCCAGTTTTGCGATTTTTGCGGTCGTTTTTTGTTACTACTTTATTGGCTTCCTGCATGCGTATGTGTACTACAGTGAAGCTTTTTGTTACAAGTTGTTTCTCTTATTTATTCTTACCACAGGGTACTGAATTGGTGGATCTTACCCAAATTTGGTATAGAGGTTCATTATTTTGTAGCATAGTAACATACAGAGTATCAACTTTCTACTCTTGGTTTTACGGGGGTTATGGCAAGTTTTGCATTTTGTATCAGTGCTTTGTCCATTTTCGAAAGATCTTCAATTTTTTGTTTGAAGGTTCGTTGTATCTTTGCGCATTTTCATGCAAATGTTGAACTTTGTAATATTAGTTTGGCGATTTTTTGTGGTCGTTTATTTGTTACTACTTTATTGGCTTCCATGCATGCGTATGTGTACTGCAGTGAAGCTGATTGTTACTACTTATTTTTGATTTCTTGCTACTGCATTGTAATGACTTGAAACATCTTCACCAAATTTGATATGTAGGTTCAGTAGTTCGTTGCGCAATTTACATGCAAAGTTACACCTTTCTACACTTCGTTTTACGGGAGTTATAGCAGGTTTTGGGTTTTTTACCAATACTTCGTCCCTTTCAACGGATCTTTTCCAAATTTTGAATGAAGGTTCGTTGCATCGTTGCGTATTTACATGCAAATTTTCAACTTTGTAGTATTATTTTTGCGATTTTTGTGGTCGTTGTTTTGTTACTACTTTATTGGCTTTCCTGCATGCGTATCTGTAGTCCAGTGAAGCTGAGTGTTAATACTTGTTTCTCGAATTCTTGCTTCAGCATACTTTTGAATTGAAACATCTTCCCCAAATTTGATATTTAGGTTCAGTAGTTCATTGCGCGGTTTACATGCAAAGTTTCACCTTTCTACACTTCTTTTAACGGGAGTTATAGCAGGTTTGTCGTTTTGTACCACTACGTCGTCCACTTTCGACAGATCTACTCCAACTTTTGTATGAAGTTTCGTTGCATCTTTACGGATTTACATGCAAAGTTTTAACTTTGTAGCATTAGTTTTGCGATTTTTGTGGTCGTTTTTTTGTCACTACTTTCTTGGCTTCCCTGCATGCGTATGTGTACTTTAGTGAAGCTATTTATTACTACTTGTTTCTCCATTTCTTGCTGCCACAGGGTATTGAATTGATGGATCTTCACCAAATTTGCTATGTAGGTTAACTAATTCGTTGCGCAGTTACATATAAAAGTTTAACTTCCCAAACTTCGTTTTACGGGAGTTATGGCAGGTTTTTCGTTTTGTAACAGTACTTCGTCCCCTTTCGATGAATCTTCTCCACATCTGGACTGAAGGTTCAATGCGTCGTTGCGAATTTTTATGCAAATTTTCAAATTCGTAGTGTTAGTTTGCGATTTTTGTGGTCGTTTATTTGTAACTACTTTATTGCCTTCATTGCATGCGTATGTGTACTCCAGTGAGGCTGATTGTTAATACTTATTTCCCGATTTCTTACTACCGCATTGTAGTGATTTGAAACATCTTCACCAAATTTTGTATGTACGTTCACTAATTCGTTGCGCTGTTTACATGCAAAGTTTCACCTTTCTACACTTCGTTTTACGGGAGTTATAGCAGGTTTTTTTCTTTTTGTACCAGTACTTCGTCCTTTTTAGACAGATCTTCTTCAAAATTTGAATGAAGGTTCGTTGCATCGTTGCGTATTTACATGCAAATTTTCAAATTTGTATTGTTAGTTTTGCGATTTTTATGGTCGTTTATTTGTTATTACTTTATTGGCTTCCTTGCAAACATATGTGTTCTCCAGTGAAGCTGATTGTTAATTCTTATTTCCCGATTTCTTACTACCGCATTGTAGTGATTTGAAACATCTTCACCAAATTTGGTATGTAGGTTCAGTAGTTCGTTGCGCAGTTACAAGCAAAGTTTCACCTTTCTACTCTTCGTTTTACGGGAGTTATAGCAGGTATTTCGTTTTGTACCAGTACTTCGTCCTCTTTCGACGGATTTTCTCCAAATTTGAAATGAAGGTTCATTGCATAGTTGCGCATTTACATGCAAGTTTTCAACTTTGTAGTATTGGTTTTGCGATTTTTGTGGTCGTTTATTTGTAACTACTTTATTGACTTTCCTAAATGCGTATGTGTATTGCAGTGAAGCCTTTAGTTACTAGATGTTTCTCGATTTCTTGTTACCACAGCTGACTGAACTGATGGATCTTCAAAAAATTTGGTAGGTAGGTTCACTAGTTCGTTGCACAGTAACATACAAAGTATCAACTTTCTACTTTTGTTTTACGGGAGTTATGGCAGGTTTTGCGTTTTGTACCAATACTTCGTCCGTTTCGATGGATCATTTCGCAATTACATGCAAATTTTGAAATTTGTAGCGTTCGTTTTGCGATTTTTGTGGTCGTTTTTTGTAACCTCTTTATACGCTTCTCTGCATGCATTTGTGTACTTCAGTGAAGCTGATTGTTACTATTTATTTCTCAATGTCTTGCTACCGCATTGTACTGAATTGAAATATCTTCACCAAATTTGATATGTAGGTTCACTATTTTCGTTGCACAGTTTACATGCAAAGTTTCACCTTTCTACACTTCGTTTTACGAGAGTTATAGAAGATTTTTCGTTTTGTACCAGTACTTCGTCCCCTTTCTACAGATCTTCTCCAAATTTCGAATGAAGGTTTGTTGGATCGTTGCGCATTTACATGCACATTTTCAACTTTGTAATATTAGTTTTGCGACTTTGTTGGTGTTTATTAGTTATTAGTTTATTGGCTTCCCTGCTTGCGTATCTGTACTCCAGTGAAGCTGATAGTTACTACTTATTTCTCGATTTCTTGCTACTGCATTGTACTGAATTGAAATATATTCACCAAATTTGGTATGTAGTTCACTTGTTCGTTGCGCAGTTTACATGCAAAGTTTCACTTTTCTACACTTCGTTTTTAGAGAGTTACAACAGGTTTTTCGTTTTGTATCAGTACTTCGTCCTCTTTCGACGGATCTTCTTCAAATTTTGAATGTAGTTTCGTTGCATCGTTGCACATTTGTATGAAAAGTTTCAATTTTTTGGTATTATTTTTGCAATTTTTGTGGTCGTTTTTTTTTGTTACTACTTAATAGGCTTTCCTGCATGCTTATTTGTACTGCAGTGAAGCTTTTTGTTACTAGTTGTTTCTCGATTTCTTTCTACTACAGTGTATTGAATTGATGGTTCTTCACCAAATTTGGTATGTAGTACAAACGACGTTACAAGTCAAACATTGTGATAAAAATTAAACCGATCTATTCATCTAGTTAGAAACATCAGGTCTAGCGACTCTTTCAAATCCTGGGTATTAGGGGAAGTATTAAAATTCATTAGGGTGACGTTACCGGTACTCTAAGTGCCTATAAACAAATGAAGAAATTCACACACTAAATCTTAACACATCAACACGTCAGTCTGAGATGGAGCTCTGATGGATGACAAATCCATTCCCCAAATGTCTTTTCCTCTGGAATGTATAGTGCTCTGTTCACCCACCCTTCTCTTAGTCATATGGTGACGTCGTTCATACTTCGCTATTCGTAAGTTCATTTCTGGATAATTTGCTGAAATTAAAAAACTTTCCATGCACTCACACACGTATACTCTTTATTTATATAGATTTGTTTTGTTTTATCCTCAGGTTTGGCTGGGTGTTGTTCTGTCTGTGTTTGTGGCGACATCTCTAATTACCATCACTTCCATCATAATAAGTACTCAGTACAGGTCCTGTCAATGGGCAAATTCATTATGTTGTGTGACGGGGTGTTTGGTTGCTCAAGATAAGAGTTATTCTTACTTTCACGTTGTTTATATACAATTAAAGGCACAAAATTTCCGTTTTACACCCCAAATATTGCTTGTTATGATATACCCCAGCTTTAAACTGCTTAAATAATTAATAATTATAAGTTAAAGTTTTCATTACACTGACAGAAATAATTAATAAATGTTTTTTCGTTTTTTTGACGAAATATCAAAGAAAGTGATTTCCTATCTTTATGTAAATGAATAATAATAGCCGAAACTCAAACGGAATGAAAAGTTTAGAAACATTTATATTAAGTAAATAAATTTCGAGTTATACACACGTTGTCCCACAAAATGTCAGTAGTAAGTAAAGACTCGTATATTAAAATCAATGGTTCGATTTTCCTTTTGTGGAAAGAGTGTAGAAAGCTCAATGTGTTGATCTGCACCAAGAAAATAACAACCTACATCTTATATATCATTTTTATTTTCTGCAACCGAAAATTCACTTGATGTGTTGACGCAAAACCGGGCGAGGCCTAGTGTGAAGTTTCTATAAAACGTAATTTCTGACTTACCCAAAGCCGGGCGAGGCCTAGTGTGAAGTTTCTAAGAAACGTAATTTCTGACTTCATTTAAAAAAAGATCAAACGGAATATGAAAATATTTGTAACCATTTATATTAAAGTAAATAAATTTTGAGTTAAAATCGTACTGTTTTCTTTTTTATACTTCCTTTATTTTTTTCATTTTCTGCTAAAAATAATTTAATTTGATATGTTAAAGGCATGTAGCAAAGATTGTAGCGTGGCAGAATCAAGTGTTGAGGAGAAGGATAAAGTGTTGGTTATAACAAATCAATAACTGAGAATAGAAATATAGGGTTCTATACTTACTATCCATTTAGAGTGTCTATGTAATAAATGTTTGCTAGAATATTCTGCACAGTCTCAAAAAATACCTTTTTAATTAAGAAAATGAACTACAACAGCCAGTCTGCTTCCTTTAAGTCACTCTAAACTTGGTTATAACCACACGAAGTTCGGTGTTATTTGACCAGTATATTTATTGGATGTCAACGAATATATCTTGACTACTTAAGGACTAAATCCTGATGAAAATTAAATAAGTACAATGGGTTTATCATTAATGCCTGCCGATCTTCCCTGGGATGATAAATTTTGTTTTTTGAGCAGTTATATATCAGGCATTAAGAGAAATCTTATTCATAATATGAAGACTTAAACTTTCCATAATGTCCAAGTACTTGCTGTAGCCTAATATCTTGCTACTAACGTAGCCATTGTTTGGATATATTAAGACTACAGCAAATTCTGATCACTAAGATAACAGTTTTCTGCAAGTTCTAAAAACTTTATATCCGGCTTTTGATAAATAGAAATCAACAGTCATATTGACAAACTATTTGGGCCAGTGATGCTGCATTTCAGCTGCAAATTCTGCAAAATCCTCAATAGTTCTGAATTGGCATCAGTCGGAATCTTAAAGGGGAGGATTTGAAGATGCAAAATCCATCAAATATATTACATACACTCCAAATACACCTTATGGCAATCAGAATATTTGGCCTTCCCGTCGGCGCCTGTGCGAATTTTATTTTCAGTTTCATTTGTTCCTGAAATTATTTCCAAACAATATTCCTTTATTTATTATTTGACACTGGTGTTTTTTCTTGGTATACCAATAATGTATTTATGTGGAAAACAATTTCTATAAAAACCTATTTTTATGCAGAGCTTCTCAATGTTAAAATAGTATCCATGGCTACAAAACTAATATATGTAAACTAACATAACATTTAGTTTATATAAAACGTGATTCAATAAACATTAGTTTCTTGCAAACAATAAAGGAGTTTCTCTTCGTGAAACAACTGCCCCGAGATTAATCTATAAATAGGCGGAACACTTAGCCCAGTAAATTGAACTATAGTGTATGAGACAAATCACAATATATCTACGTTTGACACTTTTATTGTACTGACATATGTTAGGTCTCAGATTGAGGCGAGCGTAATCATTATGAGAACTTTTCTCAATTTGTTGTTAGCTTTCGTGAACCAGGTATGTAATTAAGTTCTGAATTTTTCCCTCTAGAAGTTTCTTTGTAATTAGGCACAAAGCTACACATTGAGTTATTTCTGCTGTTCACACTTCGGATATCGAAAACCGATTATAAACACTTAGTCTTACTTTACGTGTTGTTTTATTAAGTAAAGTTACGTCTACGTGAGTTTGTTTGTCTGACCGGGTAAGATTTTTTCAAATGGACTAGAATTTATCGATCTGGTCGAAATAGTCAAAGGGAAAAAAGTGGCAAGTTTTGAAAAGGTTGATTTGATGTTAAGAAAAGACCCCTAAAAACTGGAGAGAGGATTAATTAAAATGGCTTACATGCTCACTTAATTAATTCTGATTTCTGCTATTTATTACCGAGGATAAAATTTTAAATACCATTGATACTTATTTAGTATCATCTTGAGAGTAAGAATATTGTGATCTTTGACCTGTGTTCCTTGCAGTCATTTCTTTATTACTGTTTTCTTCTCCTTAATCTTTAAAATATTTACTACTTAAAGCGCTGAACTAACTTGAAATCCAATTTGTAAAACTTGTTGTTTTCAGGGGGTGAGCGTTATCCATAAAAATATTTTGTTTGTTAAATAAACACAAAAACTACACAATGGGCTACATTTGCTCTACCTACCGCGGCTATCGAAAACCAATCTTTAGTGCTATAAGCCCCAAAACTTACCGTTGAGCCACTAGGGGGCAGTTAATCCCAACATTAGGCTAAGAATAGTCCTAAATTACGAATGACTATACTTGACCTTGGATCACTTACGTAACAATTTAGCTGGAGTGTTGCACAGGAAGTTTAGAATGAAAATAATAAATACTGATATTATTTGCCTACCAATTGTTTTACTTACACTATTTGCCTACCAATGATTTTACTTACACTATTTTCCTACCAAATTTATGTCAACGTTTTATTCTAAACTTAAAGCCTTTACCTTAAACAATGCTTGTATATATATATATATATATGTCCCTATACTATATAGCAATATTATAGTTAGTCATTATGCTATGACACACAAATATATTTCAGTTTTCATTTAAGATAACTACCCGATGGTTAAGTTGTACGTCTTAAGGCTTATAACGCTAAAATTCGGGTTTCGATACCCATGGTGAGCAGAGAACTTATAGCCTATTATATAGCCTTTTTGGTTAACAAAAAGAAATAAACAAATTCCAAGGTCGAATCACCATCAGAGGATATCACAACCAGAAACCTAAATCTTTCCATTTGTCTTAACATGATTCTTTTACAGATATAATGTACTATGTTGTTCTGTTCCGTTTTTGCTGATAATATTATCTATACCGTATTAGGGAAGTTTTCAGTATTTTCTGTAAATATATCGTAGAATGCTGAATTAACTCCGTGAAATGCAAGGCCATTGTCTGAGTTCAGATCTCTCTCTATATTAGGTTTGGTTTGTTGTTAAGCGCACAGCTTCACAATAAACTACCTGTGCTCTTCCCATCACTGGTATCGAAACTCGATTTCTAGCGACTAGACGGGAAGCTCTATATTAGGTAATTTTTGTTTGTTTGTTTTAGAGCAAAGTCACATTGGGCTATTTGCTGTGTCCACTGCGGGGAATCAAACTCCGTATTTTAGCATTGTATGTCCGTAGACGTACCGCTGTTCAACCAAAGACTGTAATAGGTAAAATTCGTTTCATATTTCACCAGTCATCGCATATAACAAGTGAAATTTTTTCAACAAATCAGAAACTATTTTATTTTACAGTAAAAATTGCAATCTTTCACGAACTAACTATCAAAGGAGGAAATGCGTAATAAATGAACATTCCAACAGTTTATCCTCAAAGAGAAATAATGCGTTATATCCTCTTGTTGAAAATAATATAACTAAAAGAACAGACAAGTTAACAGATAAAGCTCGCAAAGTTCGCGAAAAACCTGACAAACTTTGATCATCTTAAAGAAACTGTGTATAAAATCAACGTAGCATTAAGGTTATTGATCGGAAACAAGCATTTTTTCCTCGAACTCTGCTTGGTGTGTTCTATATAAAGGTATTTTATTAGCTGTGCATAGAGTAACGTAATTATAACAAATTACGTTGCACGTCAGATTTTTCTCTCGTTTTTGTTTTTTTCATAAAATGAGAAGAACTGAAGAAGCTGATTTTATTAAACATAATACTTTGATTCATTTTTCTAACACATGTTGTTTTGTTGAAAATCTTTAATGATAGTTTCAGTTTTGACTCATAAAACAAAGAGCTAGTGTGAAAAAAACACTTAACTCTATAAAGAAAGCACCAAACTAAAACTTTGTAACTGAGTGCTACATGTTGATGGTACTCGGAAGACTTATTTTAATACTGCTGTTACTTGTTACAGGATCAGGTAATGTTACATGCAGTGTACCCAGCAATTGTGGCGGTAAGTATATTGTGTTAATATATATATATAAAACTAGCAAAGGAAAAGTGATGATTTGAAGGGAAACAATTTGTAAACTATGCATTTATTGAAACCTTTGATTTTTTTAAGTTTCTATTTTTTACAGCTCAATGTAGTGATGAGGGTAAGTTACTTGTAGTCAATTAGTTAATTTTAAAAGGAAATTTATGAAACTGCTCTATAACTTTGGTATGAATTAGAGTACGACTTTAAGGCTTTAGGAAAACTGTAACCTAACATAAAGAAGTAAAAATATTTCCAAGGTACTTTATATTTATTAGTTTAAAGTTCACAGTTCCATAAGACAACTGGTTTAATGAAGAGAAATAGGTTCGTTTAATAGTTAAAGGAACCTTTATTACAGACTTTAAAAGGAATATGTATAACCATGTGTTATTCAAATGTCGCTTGATATAGAATTAGAAGTACAGAAAAAGTTTCATTAAAAGTTGCGTATGGAGTGGACAGTGGAGCAAAGAAGAAAATCACGAAATAGATGCGATACTTGAACATACGCTTCAAAATTATTAAAAATAACATAATATTTTTTATAATTCAAAAATTTGTAATTTATCTTTCTATAATTAAAAATATAATTTACTAATAAAGTGAGTTTAAATTTGACTGATATATGACTACAATCAATAACAATTTTTAACTGTAAACCAGTTTAATGTAAAGTACTAATCTGATGATGACAAAACCTTGTCGAAACGTTGTACATTTGCTGTTATGTTAAACTTATATTAAAGTTTTTCTTCATTACCCATTCAAGCCGTCTCCAGCCATTAAAAGTACTAATCTGTTAACCATAATTCCCTATATCCAAACTAAAACATCGTTGGCTTTAAGAAAGCCCCCCAGTGGCACAGCGGAATGTCTGCGGACTTACACCACTAGAAACCGGGTTTCGATACCCGTGGTGGGCAGAGCACAGATAGCTCATTGTGTAGCTTTGTGCTTAATTATAAACAAAGCAAAATCAAAGCTTTAAGAACAAAAATATTTGAAAATGAAAAAAAAACTATATGTTTTTAATTTTACGGAAAATGAATTTATAGAATTTGTTTTTGTTTATTTGATGTTTCTTTCATGTTTATCATTCGAAAGTCTGTTTGTTTACTTATTCGGATCCCGATGAAAGGCATTTCTTGACGTTTTAGAATCTGACACTTAAGAATAAGCAGGATTTTAAAATTGTTTCTGCGAGAGAGAACTCGGTAAAGATTTTTTGAGAAAACATTTTAAGCAGTGTACTTGAAATATTTTATTTTACTTAATGATGTAATAACTAATATTAAGTTGATTCAAAGGAGTCGACTTAGAGCTGGGTTCTCTTCCTTTTATGAAGCTTGCAGGGAAACAACTATACATTTGTTTTTCGGTCCTCAAGTGTCCACGAGCTGCGGAATCTCGTCTTTGATTTGGTTTATTTAGAAGCAGATGTTTACTTGGTCTCGAAAAACGCTGTGGTACCTTAATTGGGAATTTGTCTGGTTTAGGACCTTTGAAACGAAAACCTTTTGGGCTCATTATTACTTTGACTAAATCTGTGATTTATTCAGCAAGAAAAACATACTTAGTTCTGGATACCTGTGTTCATTTCCATTTCTATAAGTCGAAACTGAAAAATGATTTGAGCCATAAAATACCACAATTATTTAGTTATTATGATAAAGAGGTGATTAATTTTCCGAAAATCCAGGATTGTGCATTTTGTGAACAGCTACAACAGACTCTAAGTTATATACTATTATTATTTTCACTTGTATTAATATTCGTGGTCTTAAAGCAGAGAAACGCCCTTTTATACTTAATTAGATGTAAAAGTCTATTTGTTTTGTATTATTTCGTTGGTGATTTGGTGTGGCGTTTACTAGCTGCCTTTCCTCTAATCTATAAATTCACGATTAACGACTGTTAGCGCAGATAGTCCTCGTGTAGCTTTGACAAATGAATGTCAATTTAATTATTATATCTCACTTTGAATTGACGTGAATTGTTAATAAAATTCAAATAAAACTGATTTTGTTTGCTGTTTATGTCAAACGTTAAGCAGTCGAGACAAGGCTGTCATTTCATTGATACATCCATTAGGCATACTGGTTGGTAATGGTGTATTTATTGAATAGTACTAAACCATGTCAAATTCCATTTAACAAGTTCACATCTAATTTCAACATAATGATAATTGATAATTACAACTGATAATTAGCGCTTTTCAAAGAGAAAGTGGAACTTCGCTATATTATTGGGCTTTAGCTACGGTAGATGGTTTACAGTCTGTAAACTGTCGTTATTCAGTTAATACAGTCGATGCTTAGCACTTTTCAGTTTACCAGTATTAAAAAACAAAAAAAAATAGTTTTAGGTTCGTTTGATTGTTAAATAATTAAGCAAATTTAGTTAGCCATAAATTGTAAACAATCACTTTAATAATTAGTCAAACGGCAGGAAAAAAAAAACTACACCTAAGACAATTTTCTAAATTAGTGATGCACTGATTTTCATATTCTATTTTCTTATAGAGTATTCTTTAGAAGCATTATTGTCTTCCACCAAGCATTATTTATCCTGAGTGTACAACTTTCGTTGACAAATTTACATCAGTTTTTGGAATAGTGGATAATAGATTTTTCACAAATACTTTGTTTTCCCAGTTCTGATAATGCTTTCAAAAATAATCTAGAGATAAAAAAGTATCCAATCCCGTTTTTCGTTTTTGAAATTAATTTTCTTTTAATTTAATCACATTCACCCATCCATATAAGTATAAAAAGTCACATGAACTAAGGTTTAAAGGAATTAGGTGACTTTCTGAGTTTCTTTGTAGTTAAGCACAAAGCTACACAATGGGCTATCTGTGTTCTGCCCACCACGGGTATCGAAACCCAGTTTCTAGCGTTTTAAGTCCGCAGACATTGTGAGGTAATTTAAGATTATGTATGACAGCCTTTGCTCTATTACAGGTACAATTTTAGTAAAAGTTTTTACTAACTGTGCTTATTACGGAAATTTTAACTTGGTGTTATTTAAATCCGTATTAAGATAGTCACCCGAGGCGTTAAAGTTGCATTTACACAATTTATGGTAATTGGAAGATTTTGAGTTTTTAATCAATTGGGATATTAACTGGAACTATAATTATAATGAATTGTGAAAATACTTTAAAATCTGCCCTTAGTGATATTTGAAATCTCAGTAAAGTTGGCCATTACCAACAACCTTAACTGATATTATCTGAACATTCTTTCTTGAACTGTATTTTATAAGACACGAAAGAATTTATTATTTTTGCATTACACAAAGAGTGACAGTCAATCCCTCATCGCAAACCGATGGTGGCAGGGTGTTACTAACTGGCTCTCTTCAAGTTGTTCAATAGTTCAACAACATATACCACTGAGAAATGTAGTCGATATCTAGGTTTTTATTGTAATTACAAATTTGCTTATTCCTGTTTCACATTTTCTTTATTTAGGAATCTAACATTTTCTGTTTACTCTGTATAATTGACAGCCTTTATCAAGGAACCTAACATTTTCTGTTTACTCTGTATAATTGACAGCCTTTATCAAGGAACCTAACATTTTCTGTTTACTCTGTATAATTGACAGCCTTTATCAAGGAACCTAACATTTTCTGTTTACTCTGTATAATTGACGGCCTTTATCAAGGAACCTAACATTTTCTGTTTACTCTGTATAATTGACAGCCTTTATCAAGGAACCTAACATTTTCCTTTTATGATGTATAATAATAAACGTCCTTTATCAAGGAACCTAACATTTTCTGTTTACTCTGTATAGTAGGGATCCTTTTTCAAGAAACCTAACATTTCCCCTTTACATTGTGTAATAGGCATTCCTTAATTAAGGAATATAACATTTTTATTCAGTTCCTATACCTTCAACCTATACCTACTACAGATATTAAAAAATGATTTAAGCTAGAATATTTTTTATTTCGTTGTTTGGCCGTGGAACTGGGCAGAGTTTAGAGATGAAAGAATTTTTTTGTCATTATTGAAGTTCCATCTTAAAATGAAAATATCCTGTTTGTTTGAAGTTAAGCACAAAGCTACACAATGGGCTATATGTGCTCTACCTACTACGGGTATCGAAACCCGGTTTCTAGCGTTGTAAGTCCGCAGACATACCGCTGTGCTACCGGGAGGCTATAAAAATTTCTTGTTATCTTAAAAAAAAAGGAGTGGAATTGTCGCTACAAAACATGGATTTTCAAGGGATGTTGTTATACTTTTTCTATAAACATCATTAGGGCTCTCAAACGTCTATAAAGATAAAACTTTAAAGTAAATTATCTTGTTTTCTTTATTGTTTTCCATCTTGAAAGTACGTATTTAATGTTCGAAACATATATTCATGTTGATACTGCTAACGAATGTAATAATAATAATAATAACGTATATTTATATTAAAACTTTTTAGTCGCTCATAGAATTGCTTCGTCATAGCTCATAGCTCGTTCATCTCCTGGCCGATTTAAGATATAATTACAGTTTTCGACT
The DNA here is from genome assembly GCF_000517525.1 of Limulus polyphemus. Classification (NCBI taxonomy): domain Eukaryota; kingdom Metazoa; phylum Arthropoda; class Merostomata; order Xiphosura; family Limulidae; genus Limulus; species Limulus polyphemus. The sequence goes on along the minus strand of NW_013666524.1, from coordinate 178,154 downwards.
CAGGAGGTCAAACCCTTTCGTTTGATATATTTGACCATGCCCAAGGTCTCATAAATTAATTTACTTTAATCCTGCCTAAAATAATTTCAAGTGCCGAGGCTATTGAGAATTCCCTCTTGTTTAAAGTTTTAAAGTATTGTTAAAGAACATTTATAATGAGCATATTTTCAATCTAAAAACTGAAAAGGATATAAATTACTTTTTCATAGGTCATATTCGAAAGTCTACCCAGGAAGTGAATACTACCCGCTAGCGTCTGAAGTGGTAACAGACATGACTCAACACCTTCGACTTAGTCACGTGACACTGATAATCCCTGACGATGCCAGTGAGTTAACCTTAAATATTAGTGATTCTAATTTTGACTACGGTTAAGATATTACAACGCCTTAAATAAGACTTCTTATCCAAGTGATAAAATTACCTATTCATTTAAAAACTATACCAATTTATTGCACTTTTGATAGGAAAGTAGAAGATTCATGAAATTCACCGAAAGGACTTTTGACTATTACATTATATAATTAACTGATATATCCTTGAGTAATATGGACTCTTTCTTAATTAACACAGATGGCGCTGATGCTGATTACGACTGTATCGTATCTGGCCTACAAAAATCTGGAATTACAACAACAGTTTTTTCTGTCAAACAATTTACCAATCTTGATGAAAGCACATTGTACAGTAAACTCTTATCATATGAAGTGTCAAATAATTATACGCCCTCTTTACGCTACATTTTTGTTTTTCATGAAATGGACAACCACATATATTTTCTTCAGGTAAGAATATTAAAAGAAAAACAATAAAAAAACACGTTTGTAGATTTTTGTTGTCCTAATATATATATATATATATACAATCATACCTGATTAACACATCGCGCATGAAAAGTTTTAGTTGATATCAAAGAGTGAGCATTGCAAAAAATCAAATCAATTTATAAACAAAAGTGAACAGATAAATAAAAATACAAATTGAAATGGAAACTAGAAAAATTCAATATGATGAAATTTATTAAAACAGTAGAGTATGATATATTTTTAAAACAGTGGAGTTTGGATATATTTTTAAAATAGTAGAGTTTGGATATATTTTTAAAACAGTAGAGTTTTGATATATTTTTTAAAACAGTAGAGTTTTGATATACATTTTTAAAACAGTAGAGTTTGATATATTTTAAAAAAGTAGAGTTTGGATACATTTTTTAAAACAGTAGAGTTTTGATATATTTTTAAGACAGTAGAGTTTGGATGTATTTTTTAAAACAGTAGAGTTTGATATATATTTTCAAAACAGTAGAGTTTTGATATATTTTAAAAAAGTAGAGTTTGGATACATTTTTAAAACAGTAGAGTTTGATATATATTTTCAAAACATTAGAGTTTTGATATATTTGTATAAAGTACAGTTTGGATATATTTCTGAAATTATCAGCAAATCGTAAAATCGATGAAAGCTCAGTTATTTATTGTTACACGATTTGATAATCTTGCTAATGAGGTTAACAAATTTCATTCTTAAATTTATTTTGAAATCTCAGATTTTCAAACATTATTCAGACACTTAAGGATCAACTCTCACTAATTTGTTGAGGGTCTGATTGTTAGGAAAATATCATCGACAATAACGATAAAGTTTAGGGAGAGAAACCCATGGAATTTGCATGCTTTAATGAATGAAACTAGTAAGTGATTCAACGGTTCTAAACATCAAGAGAAATAATGAAAATAAATTTATATTGTACGAAAATGTTAAAAAAAAATTTGGAAATTATAATATTTTAGAGAGATGTAGTATCGATGGGAATTTGTTCTTCATATATCGAAACAAAGAGATAAGATGACGATTTTTATCTGTTTAAAAAGTTCACACAGTTTAGTAACTTTCAAATTCAACGAGTTATTCACAGATGTAACCCTTCTTTAAATATAACATGAATGAAAAATTATTATATTGTGAGCTTATAAGTCGAAATAGTACGCTATTTAATTTCTGTAGTGTATATTGGTGTATAGAAGACATATTAATACTAGAAATAAACGACCTTATAACACCAAAGTGTAGTTTTTTTATTTGATTAGACACTCAACGTTTCAATATTTAAGCCATTTGAAGCTTTGTACTGTCAGTTTCGATTTGTGTTTTAGTGAACGCTCGTGAGCAAGCTATAAAGCGAAACGTTGAGTGTCTAATTAAAAAAAACACATTTTGGTGTTATATAGTCGTCTAGTTCTAGCGTTAATACGACATAGTATGTTGATACAGATAAATCGGCTATTGAAATGTAGTTAAGTTAGTTGGTAAAAAAAAATATTAATAACTTTCAAATTCAACAGTTTCATCGCAGAAAGCAAACTTACTCGAACATTTTCTTTGTCATTATTAAATGTCACTTTTATAATGCCCCTATAAATGAATGAGTGGAGCATAATCAAACAAAATCACCTATTGAACGTTGGACCTCAGGTTCTGCAGCCCGATATACTAACCAAGTTTGTAAATTTTTGTTCAGATTTTAAGTATTGTACTTAACGTAGACGATACCCTAATATACACTGATGTAATATTAAATACAAAACAAATATACTGATATTTGGCCTATTCGTTTATGACCCAGTAGTGGGATTTGACCGTTATTCTTTCATTTTGTTAACAAGGTTTCGAGATGATACGCAATCTGATGTAAAAAGCTACATACTGAATTTAAGTAATTCGTTTACATTACTTTACTTTGCAGGATATCTTAAAAACTGTGAAAGGCAGCTAGTCAACAGCATCCACTGCCCTCTCTTGGGCTACTCGTGTATGACCGAATATAGGGATTTGATGGTTAAACTTCTAGTGTACTCACTGCCCCAAAGTTCGGAGCGTGTATATGCAACAATAGTCCACGAATAACGTAGTTTTGACGTCCAAAAGAACTGTTTTTAGTGCTAATCTACGAAATTAAACTATTATGATAACTTAAAAAACTCGTTGACTGAGATATTAACAAAATTTGGGCTTGTATTCAATTTATTTGTATATTTTAGAAAGAAGTGTCCCATCACATTTCATGGTATTAAAGGTATTGGGCCGCCATGGCCAGGTGGTTAGGGCACTCATTGTATTAAAGGTATTGGGCCGACATGGCCAGGTGGTTAGGGCACTCGACTCGCAATCTGAGGGTCGCAGGTTTGAATCTCCTTCCCACCAAACATGCTCGCCCTTTCAGCCGTGGGGGCGTTATAAAGTGACGGTCAATCCCACTATTCGTTGGTAAACGAGTAGCCCAAGAGTTGGCGGTGGGTGGTGATGACTAGCTGCCTTCCCTCTAGGCTTACACTGCTAAATTAGGGACGACTAGCGCAGATAGCCTTTGTTTAGTTTTGCGCGAAATTCAAAACAAAAGAAACAAACAATTAAAGGTATTGAAATCATACGCCTCGGAGTGTCTCTTCTAGAAAACCTAATGTAAAAAGTTAAACAATAAATTTATGTAATGCGGTTACATTGAAGTAGATAATTCGTATAATTTTTCAGTGTGTCAGCAGAAGTTCGGAGTCTTGCAATGTTAAAATTTGCGTTAAAACAAATAAACTGATCAATACATAAAAAAATATTATTTAACTTTAACTCAAATGTTGCAAACTAGTAGCTTAAAATCTATATTTTGCTAAATTGATTATTTAAAAACAATTTCAGGGATTTTAATATTTGAGTCAAATTACTATTACTTACGCGTTAATATACATTATATTGCAACACTTGAATAACTAAAATATAATAATAATTGATAGACTTTTTTCAGTCTTTTCTAAAAAAGAGATGTCTACAACACGTTCGCTGGGCCTTCTTTTTATCCAGTACCAACGAAACAAAAGCAGATTTTCACTCCAACTTGGACATTCCATGTTTGTGTTCAGTGGTCATCATCCAAAGAAATCGGGCAAAGAATAAGGTCAGCATTTTGTACTTTTGGATTTAAATGTTTGCTTTCTATCAACTTATGTTTGGAGATGTTAAAAGATAAATAAAACTTAAGTTTCTACGTCCAAAAGTGCTAATCTACCAAACTAAGCTTTCAAGATAAGTTAACAATTTTGTAAGGTTGCAAATTATCAATATTATGCATCTATAAGTGAAAGTTAGTAATGTTAGAGCCTTGTCTATGACTTATTTTGGTTTTACCTTAACAAAATTAACCAATAGAGATAGGCGTAACATGCAAGGTTCAATTCTTCTTAATAATTAATTATTATTGGTTATTCTATTTCTCGTACTAAATAGAAGTCCCTAATTTTGAATTGATAAACTATAGGGAAGACAGCTAGTCAAGAGCACTCATCGTCCTCTCTTGGGCTACTCGTGTATGAACGAATAACGGTAAATGCCCATTACACTTATAATACACATATTGCCACAAAGTGCAAAGCGCGTTTTTGCAACAACAAGCCACGAACCATGAAATATTGAATTCACATCCGAGCATATTAATTATTAGGCCACTCACGACTGAAGTGAATAAAAACAACTTCCAAAGGAAATTAGTGAATGATGCAAAGTACGACTTCCTAAATCGACACTTTTAGTAACTCAGTAACTTCACATCAAATCATATGTTTGAAGAGTAATAATCTTTTTAAATGATTTTCCATGATGGAATCTATTAGGTCGTCAAGAAATTGATCTCGCTTTTTTAGATGAAAAAAACCCGAACAACTTATATATCAAAACAAAACATTTATTAAATG
>NW_013666524.1:162350-172562 GCF_000517525.1 Limulus polyphemus | reverse complement strand
ATACGTTTTCCCATTAAGATGGTGTTGCAGCGAACAAAAAAGATGGTAATCTGATGGTGTCATATCCGGAGGATATGGTGGGTGGGGGAGAACTTCCCAACGCAACTCCATAATCTTGTCTTGTGTCAAACATGCCACATGTGGACGTGCATTGTCGTGGAGAAGAAGAACACCTTTCCGATTGACGAGTGAAGGGCGTTTCTGATGAAGGTCTTGATTTAAACGTTCCAGTTGCTGACTATAGATCTCTGCATTGACAGTTCGCTGTGGATTGAGGAGTTCGAAATGAATTACTCCTTTAATGTATCACCAAATGCAAAGCATCACTTTCTGCGGATGGAGTCCAGGTTTTTGGGACGGAAGTGGCTTTTTCTAGGACTGAGACATTGTTCTTGGCGTTTAATATTCGCACAGAGAATCCATTTTTCATCACCGGTGACAATTCTGACCAAAAATGGCTCACGCGCATTACGCGACAGATGAGACGAAGCTACGTTCACATGTTGGAAACGATGATCATCGGAGAGTTCCTGATGCACCCAAACACCTTCTTTATGGAGTTTTCCCCATATTCTTTAGATGTTTACGTATTGTTTCATGAGAGGCATGTAATTTCAGGGCCATTTCACGAGTGTGTTGCCTTGGGTTAGATTCAACAAGCGTCTTCAGAGCATCAATATCAATTCAAACATGTCGGCCCCTACCATCACAGTTTTTAAGGCTAAAGTCACCTTAACTGAATTTGCTGAATCATCATTGACACTTACGAATGTTCAAAACATTTCCATAAACTTCATTGATATTATTTGTGGCTACAGAGGCGTTGTTTCCCTTCTTGTATTCAAACAGCATTACGTAATGAATGTGTGCCATCACTATAAGGAATTAGAGTATACTAAACTTTACACATTATATAGGCACTTCGCTTAACTATTATACGTTATGTACGTTTTTTGGAGGGGTGGTTAATGAAAGTGTTCCAAAACGCGACATTAATTTCTTGATGACCTAATATATTTCTTTATCTTGTAATAACTCTGTTAGAATTCAGTTCCAATTGTAGTTATTTTTTGTCTAATCCCAATTGTAGGTTGAAAAAATCTATCAGTGTACCAAATTCGAAAAAAGAAATCCATAGAAGTTAATTATGTTTTTCTATCAAATAAATTTTCTGTACTTTTGGTGCGAAGAAAAAAAAATAGGAAGAAACTTAATCAAAATTGGAGATGTTATATCTCGGGGTTTTTCATAATGGATTGCCTTGAAATTTGGTATGTGAAGTAAGAGTCCAGTAGACCACATACACTTAGAATCAGTGATAGTTGAATTAGCACAGTCCGAGCTACAGAAAGTGCAAAATCGCTAAACTATCACTCCTGTTATTAACACACATCGTGTCCCGCAGGTTGTTTTGGCCACACGACACAATACCGTATGTCTTGATAATAATTTTATGACATAATAAAAAAAGTCATCCTATATAGCAATGATTACACATCTTTAAACAATTTAATGACAACCTACTTACTGGCAGTTCACTCCGTAGCTATACGGTTATCTTCACCATCGCAGGCCTAAAATGGAGAAGGGAGACTGTACAAAGTATTAGTGATTATAATTTACGTTTATGTGTTTATTCTTCTTTGATAATTCAGTCACGTTTCTTTTAAGTTATATACTTTAAAGAAACAGCAAATCAAATTGTCCGTTAAGAATTAGGAGCGAAAATTTCCCCCCTGCATCGCCAAATAATTTTAGAAATTACTATAATATTAACAAACAGTTGTGATAATTGTATTCAGTCTAGAGAAACAGGAAACATTTTTGACAAGTATGTTCTATTTATTAAATAGAAGATCCTATTTAGATTTGTTTCCACAAATACTCTTTACTGGAAAAAGTAAAACAAAAAATAGCAGAGCGAATAATTTATTTTACCAAAATCTGTCCACTTCCGTATTTCACTTTTACTCTCAAACAAACGGTATGTGTATTTTTGAAAGAATCTTCTTAATGAACATATTGATGTATAAGTTTTTATTTCATTTCAGCTGGGCTACAGTATTTACGCAGTACCCAGGAAAAACTACCACTGTACAGAACTCAAGCTTGTAGGAAAGTGGACATTATTGCAAGGCTTCACTACTCATCCATCTCGATATTTACAAAGTCAGGACCTTGTTGATTTTCTCGGCGAAAATTTGGTTGTTTCTGTTGTCAGTGTAGGTTTTGCTATATTGTATGTACTTCATAAATTCGATGACATTTTTTTTTAAATGAATTAAACACAATTTTGTATTTTTACTTTTAACCCATTAACTCAGGGTGATTTGGAAATTCAATGGCTTAATGTATTCTTACTAGGAAAATAATTTTAGAAGGAACATCTATTTTATTTCCTGACTCAAAATATCTATAGAAGGTTTATGTTATAGTAAAAAAACCCGCCCTGGCGGCTTAGCGCAAATAATCGGGGTTCGATACCTGCGATGGACACACCACACATATATAGGTAATTTTGTAGCTTTATGCCTAAAAACACACAAATAAATACGATATATGATAATACCTGTTAGATTACAACTCATGTGAGTTGAGACACGTGCTATCGTGTTAAGATATTGTTTATATTTCTTTCTTAGCTCTCTCCATTCATTGTATTGAGCCAGGAGCCTAAAGAGACTTTAACAGCTGCATACGGGATTGAAGTCCATCTTCTCAATACTCTCGCCAGAAAAATGAACTTTAGGTTAGTTATTTCGTTAATAAATAGTTAGTTCCGTAATTTTAAAAGTTATTTTGTATCGGGGTGACATAGTGGTTACCCGTTGGCGCAAAAACGTGCTCCGAACGCTCGTGGGTGTGCTATAGAGCGACAGTGCAAACCCAATGTTTGGTCAGTGTTGTTAAATTATGGTAATTTATACTCATATATCCCGTAGCACAGTTTCTTATCCCTGGTATATACTCAGAAAACTTGGCCTAAACATGACTGTAACCAGGTTAGTTATATAACTTCGGCTGGACTACTGTTTACAGAGTAGATATTTGTGTTTAGTTCGTATTGGTTTCTTTCATGTGTTGCTGCAGTTACGACTATAGGAACGAAATGTGGCATTTTATTTAATGTGTAAAAATCAATTAAAAAAAGAAACCATATTTAACCGTTAGAATGTGAAAACCGATAAACTGGGATGGAACGGAAAAAACATAAAAAAATACAAAATTACTCGCGTGACAACCCTAATAAACTGTATCACTCTTGCTTCTTAAAAATTTTGCTACTGTATATAACCAATTCAGAATGTAATAGCTTACTTTAAAAATAGGCATTACAACATTTTATGGATCAGTCTGTTTGTTAGTACAAAGCTACACAATGGGCTACCTGCGCACTGTCCTCGCAAGGGCCATTCCAGGATTTTGAAAGTGGGAAGGCAAAGGTGTGGCGGACGAGTATTTTATTTAAAGGATGGGTGGAAGAAAACCCATGAAAGATAAATTACGAAGCTCTAAGAATCTATGAAAATCTATGAAAGATAAACTAAGAAGCTGTAAGAATTTATTAAAACCTATGAAAGATAAATTAAGAAGCTCTAAGAATCTATGAAAACCTATGAAAGATAAATTAAGAAGCTGTAAGAATCTATGAAACCTATGAAAGATAAATTAAGAAGCTCTAAGAATCTATGAAAACCTATAAAGATAAATTAAGAAGTTGTAAGAATCTATGAAACCTATGAAAGATGAACTAAGAAGATGTATAAATTTATGAAAACCTATGAAAGATAAATTACGAAGCTCTAAGAATCTATGAAAACCTATGAAAGATAGATTAAGAAGCTCTAAGAATCTATGAAACCTATGAAAGATAAATTAAGAAGCTCTAAGAATCTATGATTATTCTTTGTTGCATAATGTTTTCATTAATTTCTATGATGCAGTATTCACTAAGTAATTTTCGGGAAATAACTCGTTATCACATCACACCGACGTTCCCAGTTAATTCTGGTTTCCAAGGTAACGCATTTTATTTTCGATAGGATTGTGAACTATAAGTGTTTCATAATATGAAACATTTCTTCAACAAGAAAATTTTGCGTTACTAAACCGTTATCATCGTAGTACACGCTGAAGATTTAAGCAATATTCCACATTTTGAAGAGTTGATAGATGGAAACAAGATCGAACAAGATGATTGCATTAATTCTTATTGTTAATAAAAAAATGGAACGTTTAAAGAACGATAAGGCTTATGAAACAAATAATATTTCCACAAAGGTTTTGTAGGAGGTTAAGTGATTGGATATGTAAGCCACTTGCTACTATTTTTGTAAATCCTTGAATAGTGGGCAGGTACCAGAGTATTGGAAGTTAATTAATGTCGCTCCTCTTTTCAAGGAAGGTGATAAAATTGTCCCAGTAATTATAGGCTCATTAGTCTTACTTCAGTTATAGGACACGTTTTGGAAAGTCTGATAAAAGATGCCAATTAACAAAGTATAAACTTTTGTTGGATAGTCAACATGGTTTCATTAAGGTAAAATGCTGCCTTACAAATCTTTTGACCTTTTTTGAAATGGTTACTTCTTATGTAGATGAAGGAAAGGGTGTGGATTTAGCGTATCTGGATTTTTAGAAAAGAATTTGACAAGGTGCCACATAAAAGGCAAGTAAAAAATTATCTCTATAGGTGTGGTGGATAAGTTAACAAATTGGACAGAAGAGTGGCTGGAGGGAAGAAAGCAGAGGTCTCAAGGCCCAATCTTAGGACCTTCGCTCGTTTTCAATTGCATCAATGACATAGATGAAGAAAGTGTTGAATACATTACTTAAATTTGCTGGTGATATTAAGGTTTTGAGTGTTGGTAGCTGTGAAGGGAATGCTGCTGTTGACAAAAGGATTTGATCATTTAGTGAGTTGGGCAAATAAAAGGCAGATGGGTTTTAATTATGATAAATGCAAGATAATGCATGTTGGCTATCATAATTAGGATGGGAATAACCTTAACAGTGTCATGAACGAAAGGGATCCTAGTGTATTGGTTGATCAGTCTCTTAAGGCATACAAGTAGTGTGCTGTTGCTAGTGGTAGGACAAATAGGATATTAGGTTGTATCTACAGAAATATTGAATACAAGTCTAAAGAGGATATAATTTCATTGTATAGGTCACTGGTTAGGCCACATTTTGAGTATTGTGATCAGTCTTGGCTCGTTACATTAGGAAGGATATTGACTTGTTGGAAAGGGTTCATAGAAAGGTTACTAGAATGGTGCCTCGGATGGAGGGGTTGTCATACGAGGGGAAATTGAAATCTCTCAAATTGTTTTCTCTTGATAAAATGAAGAGTTAGGGGGATCTGATTGAGGTATTTAAAATTGTAAAGGGAATTGATAGTAATGATGCATCTTCTTTTCCATATTAAACAGTAAGAATAGTAGGACTAGCGGACACAACTATAAGATAGGAGTCACCTTCAGCTAAGACAGTTTCGTTTTTGTAACAGGGTGGTTGGCCTTTAGATATTGTAGAGGCAGTAAATTTAAGTGAGTTTAATAAAAAGCTTGATAAGTATATGAAAGACCTAGTTTTATTTATTCTAATTAATTTATTTATTAATTTTAGTTTAGTTTAGAGAATGGGACAGTCGAGATGGACCAATAGGTCCCTAGTTGTCCAAGAACATTATGTTATATTTCTAAAAGGTAAAATACGCAAATTCATACATATGAACATTTTTTACGCTGTCTTAATGATAGCCTATTGGGGTTTGTGAAGAACCTTTGCCAGTAGTAAACTTATATCTCGTAGGTTTCCTTGATATTTGGGATAAATTACTACAAATACTAAGGGAATCAATGAGTTCTAAATCTATACTCGTTTTCAAATTCTGCTCCAAACCATTGTCATCTGAGTTTATTGGAACATTTCCTGTGTATAAATTCATAAGCATTAATACAAATGCTATATACAATAAGAGGGTGAGAGGGGGGGTCTTGTTCCCCCGCTTGTCTGTTCTACAGGATTCAATATCACTTCGAGCATTTGTTTTATTGAGGTATTACACTAACTCTTCTAATTAATTACTTATTCCGGAGTTGAAATTTTTACTTGAAATTCTTAAACTTAGTGAAAAAAGTAAAATGTAAATATAATACCATGGATTAGTTTATAAGTAGTTTATAGAAGCAAATAAACACATGCATACAAAATAATGATATCTATTAGAAAGTTATAAAACTGTTTCCTTTAATATCATAGTCATCCATGGTTCCATTTTAATTTCCTAGCTGGACTCAGGTGGTCATGCTGTAGCATGACGAGTTGTTTTCACAATTTCTCATTTCGTACTGTGATTGGCTGCAAAGACAACAAGGCTAACCAGAGATTGAATAGTGTTTTGTTGGATGGGTTTTTCTTGTGTAACTGAAGGCGTTGTATTCTGGGAAATATAGTTTCATTAAACTTTTTATTAAACGATTTACTGAAACTGCTGGGGAAGGCAGACGAATTTCATGAGTGACCCCTGCCTCTCCTCGTCTCCATTTGGCGTCGCCACTGCATCGCAAGGAAATGAATCGCGGATTTTAGACATAAAGGTCCCTAAATTCACCACTGACTTACCCGGGAATCTGTTTTCGTAGAAACAGTATTTCTGTCCTTCAGTGGATCGAAACTGCTTTTCAGTTATTTACAAGTATTTACTGTATTTATAAGTTCGGGAAAATTGTCTTATTTCTCTGTGATAATTCTACAAACGATAATCATCGTCAGTCAAACACACAAAATACACAAATTTACATTTTGATAAATTTCAGTACAGACATATTAGCATTGAAGATTACTTAGTTTTCTTAATGTTTGAAAGAAATATTGATTCTAACGATTAGAGTAATTTTTGTGAAGTTTCAATGATCAATTCGTTTAATTATAACTTAATTATACCTGGTGGTTCTTTTAAGATTATCTATTATATTAAGTGGCTTGTGAAATATTATCTATTATATCCCTTTCTTTTCTTATTTTTACTTTTGTGGTTGTAGGAATATTGTTATATTCGGTGGCTGGTTGAATGTTACCTATTTATATTTAGTGATTGGTTTACCTACCGCTTTCCTTCATTGGTTAAACATTAACTGTTATATCTTGTGGTTGGTGGAATGCTACCCATTTATATTTAGTGATTGGTTTACCTACCGCTTTCCTTCATTGGTTAAACATTAACTGTTATATTCCATGGTGGGTTGAATGTTACCTATTTATATTCAGTGATTGGTTTACCTGTCGCTTTCCTTCATTGGTTAAACATTAACTGTTATATTCCATGGTGGGTTGAATGTTACCTATTTATATTCAATGATTGGTTTACCTGCCGCTTTTCTTCATTGGTTAAACATTAACTGTTATATTCCATGGTGGGTTGAAATTTATTTATTAAGTCACGTGATTAGGTTTATCATTCTCAAAACATGGAAGGTTGTGAGCAGGCACACACAAACAAATGGCTACGCTGATACAAAAACTTAATATGCTAAGTTTGTCTGTAAGTTATTCTACCATGTTTAAGAAAGACAATTAACGAGATTTGGTTTAAAATGGAAAAGAACCTCCATCTTTTCTTTCACTGCAAGTTTTTCACTGTTGTTTAAAAAAGTAGTTTGAAAGTAGTAATTAGAACGTTTAATATTTCTATTTTTTACAATTTTTCAAATTTCTTTTTGTTATATCTATATTATAAAAGCTATTTCGCTTCGTTAGTTAGCACATGAAGTTAGGAGTAACCAAAGTCTCTTAAGCAGGCCGAAACTTGTGAGATATTATTATATTTACAGCTAAAATATCGCTAACAGCAAAGATACATAACGATACTCGATAATCTTTGACATATAGAATGTAAAAACAGTGTATTTAGTTAGCTATACTTATAATTGCGTTGATTTTTATTCCTGATCTATATAAGTAACTTGCTTTGATAAGAGGTTAATATAATTTTTTTTTCAGTAAAACATTCATATTGTTCCACTAAATGTAAAATATCTCAGCAGCCCTCTGGTGACATTAGTTGGAACTATTATTTCATCACCTTCGGTGACATCTTCCTCTTCCTCCAATCAGTGCTTGAGTCTGAAGTGGGGCCCTAATTACTTTCAGTAAAACATTTATATCGTTCACTAAATGTAAAATGTCTCAGCAGCCCTCTGGTGACAATTTGTGAAACGAACAAATTCTGATTGAAGAACTCTTTAACCCATTCTTACACTTTACATTTTTCTTTATGTTCTCAGGTACATTTGATCTGTGTGCAATTAGGTTATAAAAACTATCTGCACTACTACTACTACCATGAAATAATCAGGTTATATTCTAGAAACTCCATACTAACATCTTCATTTCTAGGTATGTCATAAGGACGCCATTAGATGGAGAGTGGGGAAGAAAATTACCAAATGGAACATGGACTGGCCTGGTTGGTATGGTTCAGAGAAAGGTAAGTAGGGGAGGTAGAGTCGTGAAGAAAGTCGAGTTCAAATTATGTTTCAAAGTAAGTCAGTTATCAGTATTTACTTCAATATTAACTAGATAACGATATTCACTTTTCAGCTAGAATTAGGAATTAGTCAGTATAACAATAAAAGTATAGGGTTTCTAAAAGTGTAAAAGCGTTGCTAAGACAATAATAAAACATATTATTTGACTGTGGTTTTTAAATCCAGCAGACTCTTAGGTAAGTTTTTTACAATGTGATAAGATCGATATGCTAAAAATGACACCTTTTAATGATAAACTGATCATGAGAAGGAAGATTTAGACAATAATGCTTATTTGGAGGTACCTACAACTTCGGTTTCTATTGTCCAACTAAAAATTATTTTATTAAAGAGACAAGAAAAAACATAACGGCTCAAATTCTATAATTGGTTTTTACATTAATTATCACAGTGAGTGTAACAGTTTGATATGATCATATATTTCTGTGTACCAATAAAACGTCATTATATTTTTTTACATCAATTATAACAGTGAATGTAAAAGTTTGATATGATCATATATTTCTGTGTAGCAATAAAACGTCATTATATTTTTTTACATCAGTTATAACACCGAGTGTAACAGTTTGATATGATTATATATTTCTGTGTAGCAATAACACGTCATTATATTTTTTACATCAATTATAACAGTGAATGTAAAAGTTTGATATGATCATATATTTCTGTGTAGCAATAAAACGTCATTATATTTTTTACATCAATTATAACAGTGAATGTAAAAGTTTGATATGATCATATATTTCTGTGTAGCAATAAAACGTCATTATATTTTTTACATCAATTATAACAGTGAATGTAAAAGTTTGGTATGATCCTGTATTACTTTGTATAAAGAAATATCATTATGGTAATAAAATAATTTTTATTCACTTATCGGAAGTCGTAATTTTACAATTAAAAACAACTGGTACTGATTGGTTGACTCATATATCGCGTGGAATTTAATTAATAAAAGTAATACATTTCTTAAACTACAATAATTTATTATTGAAAGACAAAAATATTTTGATATATCTTTCGACCACATTTGTCCAAGCCTGAAGATTCCCCCGAATAAATGTGGTCGCAACATTTAGAAAAAAAAGCTTTATTTTGCAAAATTAAATAATTGTGGATTAAAAGGTTTATTACTTTTGTTAAAAACAGTCAGTGAGAACAACGTTTTATTTGTGTGATACTTTAAACAAGACAGATTTCTGAGAACCTTTAAAATTATACAGCCACATATTACAAAATATCTACAAGCACAGACATGTCCACTAATTATCACACTTTTTTAGATGTTTAAAAATATATCATCCTCAAGAAGATATTATCAGAATATCTATGAAATATAATGACTTCACTCTCATGTTATTTCTGTGAAAGCAGCAATATTTTGATTTTGTCCAGAAACCTGTTAAAACCTTTAAAAAAGTAGAAACACTTAAGTCTTTTGAGAGGAATACTGAATGTTGTGTTTTACTGTAGTTTTCCTACACACACAAATCCTGTAACGTGTTCCTAAGTTGTTACTTATTACTTAATGTATTGTTTACTAGCTATCTATACAAGAAAATATTAGATCATAAGTCATGTTGGAAGTTCACTGACTATAAGAATGAATTCTACTAAATTTTACTTATATCATTATTCATAAGGTTTATTAATATTATAT
>NW_013666524.1:158154-162039 GCF_000517525.1 Limulus polyphemus | reverse complement strand
CTATCTATCGTAACACCTTTTACATGGCAGGTGAGTTGTGTTTTGTTAGTATTTTATTCGGTTACAAAATACAGGTTATCTTCCAAGTAAAAGATACAATGATTGTTAGAACTCAATTTATTGTCAGTATTATATATTATTACATTTTTCACTTGGCAGATGCGTTTCATTTTTGTAACCGAGTAAAACACTAACAACGAATCAAGTTCTAGCAATCATTACATCTTTCATTTGCTAGGTGAGTTGTGATTTGTAACCGAGTAAAACACTAACAACGAATCAAGTTCTAGCAATCATTACATCTTTCATTTGCTAGGTGAGTTGTGATTTGTAACCGAGTAAAACACTAACAACGAATCAAGTTCTAGCAATCATTACATCTTTCATTTGCTAGGTGAGTTGTGATTTGTAACCGAGTAAAACACTAACAACGAATCAAGTTCTAGCAATCATTACATCTTTCATTTGCTAGGTGAGTTGTGATTTGTAACCGAGTAAAACACTAACAACGAATCAAGTTCTAGCAATCATTACATCTTTCATTTGCTAGGTGAGTTGTGATTTGTAACCGAGTAAAACACTAACAACGAATCAAGTTCTAGCAATCATTACATTTAATCATTTAAATGTTCGCATTCATATGCTGTTTATGATAGTTAATTACGTGCAACAATTTACTTTTTAGTTGCTCATGTTACATATTTACTTGTCAATATATTTCTGGAAATTCAACCTTCTTGCATCATCATTTGAAGAATGTGTTCAATCCAGTAAAACGCTCCTGAGACATGGACAATCGCTAATAGGCTTTACTTAATTTAAACTTCTTACAGCATATGAAAAAGTCACTGGAGCTGTAAGTAGCTCTCTGAGTGTAATGCACCTATTGAGATATACTGGTACTAAAGCATTTTTTGCAGTGGAACAAGAGCGTCTCTGGGAGAATTATAGAATTAAAAGTTTAAGCTTTAAATCAACACCGTCAACACCTGATTAACTCCTTGCTTCAGATCAATCCATGAATGATTTTCCTAGTTCATTTTGGTCAACATTAGAACAAGTTGGTATTTGTAGGTGAAATTAGGGTAAGACGACCCCTTTGGTAAAACGGTCACCCACGTATAAGGTCAATTATGACGTGCTGCTTTCCAGAGTTGATTATATGCTACTATTGGTCAAGTGACCCCGTGCATAAATATAATGGTGGACGGGCGCGAATGTGAATGATGAAAGTGCGATTTCAATTCTTTGGTTTTGAGTAACTTTAATTTCAGGTAAACACTTTGAATTTTTTGTGATTACAAAGTAAATATCCTAGAAATTTTCACTTTGTTGATTTCTAAGTATGAGTTGTTATAGACATCCGAATATGTTGTAAAAGAAACAGTACAAGTTCACCAATTTTTTTATAACGTGCAATTGCTTTACGATGAGTGATTTAGGGTACGACAGTCCAATTCCATTGGGCTGTCTTATTCCATACTAGTACCGTGTTCTTTTGCATCATTGTCGTAAATGCCCAACTTGCACTTAAATCACAGCCTTCCCGATCCATACCGGGAACATTTAAATTATGATTTAAGTTATTTAAGTTCCGTTATTAAACGCAGCATTTATTTTTATTTTTGTGGTTGTTATGAGTGAGATGGGTCAGTTTTCTTCATTTGGGAGGAGGGGGAGGTACTTGCGAAAATTTGTTTTTGACCCGTTGTTGTGCAACATTTATTCGTAATTAGTAATGTACTTCTTTCGTAAGAGCAACTGATAACTCTTCTGTCAGTTTGTTAACTCTTTTAACTTGGTCACTGACTAAGTTACTGGATATATCGTTGTTTGTTTGTATTTTTAAGTATAAAGCTACACATTGGACTATCTGCGCTGTGCCCATCATGGGTATCGAAACCCGGTTTTTAGAGATTTGGGCCCTCGTAAATGCTGCTGAGCCACTGTAGAGGGGGCAATATCAAATCTGCATTTCTTTACGCACTAGGTTTATTTGTAGAAGCACATGATACTAAATCATTATGGGAAAATAGAAAACTCCATGTTTCGTAGTTCATCTACTAATGGTCCAGTTTCTGAATAAGCTGAATTATTATTTATAATTTCCTTCAATTTCGCTAATGCGGCCAACATAATTTTCGTTTCTATTTTACTCCCAATCCAATCCTTGGCAGTAATATTGATTTTGCCGCTTTTACACTTTCAGTTTTAAACTGACATCTAGGTTCAAACAGAACTACGAGAGCGACATTAACGAAGAAAAGACTTCAATATATCCTATTTGTTAGTTAATGCCGCATAAATGGCCCGGCATGGCCAGGTGGTTAGGGCACTCGACTCGAAATCTCAGGGTCGCGGGTTCGAATCCCCGTCTCACCAAACATGCTCGCCCTTTCAGCCGCGGGGGCGTTATAATGTGACGTCCAATCCCACTATTCGTTGGTAAAAGAGTAGCCCAAGAGTTGGCGGTGGGTGGTGATGACTAGCTGCCTTCCCTCTAGTCTTACACTGCTAAATTAGGGACGGCTAGCGCAGAAAGCCCTCGTGTAGCTTTGCGCGAAATTCAAAAAACAAACAAACAAACAAGCCGCATAAATAGTATACATTCTTTGAGAAAAATCGGAAAAAGTTTTGAGAAATTGAAAGAATTTGCAGCATCATACAGTGCAAATTTAAAAGAGTGACAGTCACAGGGAATGCAAAATGCTATTATATTTACTTACAACATCCAATATTGCACAATCTGGTGTTAGCTTCTGATATTTATGCTATGATAAAAAATACCCTGTTGGTAGCTTCTGATATTTGCGCTTTGCTAGAAAAAAAACGCTCTGGTACTAGTTTCTGATATTTGCGCTATGGCAATAAAACACCCTGGTGTTAGCTTCTGATATTTATGTTATGATAATAAAACACTCTGGTAGTAGCTTCTGATATTTATGTTATGATAATAAAACACCCTGGTGTTAGCTTCTGGTATTTATGTTATGATGATAAAACACCCTGGTGTTAGCTTCTGGTATTTATGTTATTATAATAAAACATCCTGGTGGTAGCTTCTGATTTTCACGCTACGATAATACTTTAAGAAATATTCCATGTTGGTTAAGCTCTTCAAGAAGGACTTCTGATAGAGCATAATCTATTACCTTCTCGACATTAATGAAGAAAATGAAATCATCTCCATCATTTAGCTCCATCTCTCGGATATTAACTGTTATTAAAACTACCGACA
The DNA here is from genome assembly GCF_000517525.1 of Limulus polyphemus. NCBI lineage: Eukaryota > Metazoa > Arthropoda > Merostomata > Xiphosura > Limulidae > Limulus > Limulus polyphemus. The sequence continues at coordinate 158,801 of NW_013666524.1, read as the reverse complement.
GTTTGTATTGGTGATTCATGTCAGGGTATATCCAACATTACTTAGGAATACTTCACATGTTTAATACTTGGGACAATTGCGTCAACGATTGGTTTTTTAGAGTGTTTGGATATCATGATTATTCTTGTTGCTGTTTTTTAATATATTGGTTGGAAGTAAACTTTCATTAGTTAGCTGTATTTTCTTTTCGCACAAAACATTTACAGGAAAGTCAGCACGCTGTCTGTTGTTTGTTACACACCACAGTCTTAGTACATGTTCTATATTTTACATTTTCCGAAATTATAAACATCATCCAGACTGATTTTCGTTAGACATTGATTTGTACAGGTCCTTCCTTGATCTTCTATATTTTGTAGACGAATATCTGAGATTTCGAGCTACGTTATTATATTACTTAATTGTTTCTACAAAATATGGGCATTACTTTTCTGTTACATTGATATCTGTAGACGTTTTTCAATTCATTCTTATCTGTTGGTTTATTTATAGTAATTCTTCCCTACTACAGAACGCTTGTACACGCTTTTTTCTAGGTAAGGAGTTCTCAACTTTTATGTGATCAGGGGACCCTTATTCGAAAATTTATTTCCAGTGGAACCCTATCGTACACACACATATATATATATATATATATATATAAGAAG
>NW_013666524.1:138055-157402 GCF_000517525.1 Limulus polyphemus | reverse complement strand
CATTACTTTTCTGTTACATTGATATCTGTAGACGTTTTTCAATTCATTCTTATCTGTTGGTTTATTTATAGTAATTCTTCCCTACTACAGAACGCTTGTACACGCTTTTTTCTAGGTAAGGAGTTCTCAACTTTTATGTGATCAGGGGACCCTTATTCGAAAATTTATTTCCAGTGGAACCCTATCGTACACACACACACACACATATATATATATATATATATATATAAGAGAAACACATTATATGCATTATTTTTTTATTGCAGGTGAGATTGAAACATAACATCAGATTAAATACCAAATTTAATATTATTTAAATTTCAGTATTGGATTCGAAAGGAATGATATTGTGACCTATCAGCGGCAAAGTTTAGCTTTGTTTCTTTTTAAAGTGTTATACATTATTGCTTGTGCAAACTAAACATGAATATCATGGACATAGAAACAAGTATATAACCAGTAACTGTAATCAGTAACCTGCGAAAACTTAGCACGATCAACAGTGCAGGATACAGTATGGTAAAAAAAAATTGGTATTGATTCTTTTGGATGACCAGATTTTATGACTGAGGCAAATGTGGCTGTATCAATACACCTGTAACGATACTAAAGTGTTAGAAATACAGAACTTCCAATAGTTGTACAAACATATTATCGAACAGATTTTTTTAAATATAAAAGGAACTTGAAACTTCAGTAACCAAAAGTGTATAAACAAATATCATATGGATAAAAATATTTGATGAATCAAAAAAGTTAAATCATAAGTAATTAGTTATTTATCATCAGTTGTCATAACACTACAAAGGGGCCCGGCATGGCCAGGTGGCTTAGGAGCTCGACTCGCAATCTGTGGGTCGTGGGTTCGAATCTCCGTCCCACCAAACATGCTCGCCCTTTCAGCCGTGGTGGCGTTACAAAGTGACGGTCAATCCCACTATTCGTTGGTAAAAGAGTGGCCCACGAGTTGGCGGTGGGTGGTGATGACTAGCTGCCTTCCCTCTAGTCTTACACTGCTAAATTAGGGACAGCTAGCGCCGATAGCCCTCGTGTAGCTTTGCGCGAAATTCAAAAAACAATAAAACACTACAAAGGTTTTATATTTTTGGGAATTGAATGATTTTTGTATAATATAAATAATGTATTAAAAAGCTGGTAATTTATGTTTTATGTTCAGGTTTGGGTGTGCGTTCTTTTGTCATTGATTGTGGCGACCATATTTTTAACCTTCACCACCAACGTAACCATGCCAGGGAAGACAAGAAATTCGTGAATTTCTACGATATGGTATCTGTGGGGATGTTTACTCTCTCAAGGTTAGACTGATTTGGTTTCTAATTATGTGATGGTAAATATACACACACATATATATGTATATATATATATATATATATATATACATAAAAACATGATTTGGTGAAAATATGATGAAAAAGTAGTGAAAGATTGCATGTAGATAAAAAACTAACTATGGTTAGTTAACTATGGTTTAACCATTAACTATGGTTTAACTGATTTGGTTTCTAATTATGTGATGGTAACTATATATATATATATATATACATAAACACATGATTTTAACCAACCCGAGACATCTCTTTTATTGGTTTAAGGCAAAAACTATTTGAAACCTTAGTTAAATCACAACTTATAGTTATACACGTTCTGTATCAAACTGTAAGTTAAATGCGTTTGTTTATTTTTCAGGAAGTAGAATTCCATTTAGCGGAGCTCTAAGTGTGAAACTTTTCCTGGTTTCCTGGTGGGCATTTGCAGTAATATTTTACTCATCTTATGGTGGTACACTGAAATCACACATGACCATCTTGACCAAGGATCAGTCAATCGATACAGTCTACGCCCTGAAAAGAGAGATATCAAAAGGACGTTACACTTGTGGCGTATTAAAAGGATCAAATCTTGTAAATGCAGTTTTGGTAAGGAATGGTCATAGTTTCAATGAACTACCTTGTTGATCCCTAATTCTGTACAAATTATAAAACTGGATTCGTAGTAAAAATTCTACTACTAGATTTTAAATAATAGCCGTGAAAAACTCTTGATAATTTTGCTTCGGGTATAACTTACTATTACTTATCACAAACATAAGCTGTACATAAATTTACTAAACAGACGTTTTTTATATCCTTTAACAATGATATTATAATGTCATTATTTTTTTCGAACGATTTGTTGTTTGGAACTAACCACAAACATACACAAGGGGTGATCTGTGCTCTGCCCACCACGGCTATCGAAACCCGATATATAGCGTTGGAAGTCTGCAGACATACCGCTGTGCCACTGTGGGAGGGGGGGGGGGGCTTTTTGATCGACGCGCATAGTTGTTGTGTTTACTGTGCAACTGGTGGACTTGTATGGTTAATACGTTGATGCTAGAAAAATAACGTTTAATATTAGAAAAAATACGTTTTCTTCATTTATCAGAGAAATTACAACCTTTGATTTTTTCTCCACTTATGTAACCAAAACTTCATCTGGCGACTAGCACATAATATTCTGGAATAAAACACCAGTTGTTTCTAAAACTTTTAATTTGGAGTACCTTAACCTGCTAAAAATTAAACTATAGATAGCCGTAAAAACAAAACGTAACAGATTGAATCCTCTTTTTATATAGAAAGATTGTTTACAACGTGTTACATCAAGATGTCTCCCAGTGGCAATTTCAATTTTTCATAACAAAAAACCTGACAGCATTCAATACTGTGAAATTATAAATTCTGACTTTGTTTATAACATAAAACTACATGTTAACAGGTGTAAAATGTCAGTCTATATTGTAAGAAAAACAGAAACAATATTTTAGACTTCGTTTAATGTCTTATGTATATATTAAGATTTATTTCCTTAAATAGAATTCAATGAAAAACAAATTAATATCTACTTTTGAATTTAGAATTTTCCAAAAAAATCATTAAAGTTATTGCACATGTTAAAAATGGCATTTGTTTTCAAGAATGCCTAGTGCAGCACGTTACATAAAATAACATTATTTGTAAAACGTTAACCAACTGGTGTCATATAATGTTGCGACACAGTTCCTTTTTAGACAAACGACTGACTATAGAGTTTTTTCTATACTTGCAAATTCCAACTTCAAAACAATGCTACTTTGAGTACTGTAATACCATTTTAGTAATTTTCCATCCATTGACAAATTAAAACATTATATAATATAATAACAATATCGTTTGTAACAATTAAGAAGTTAACGAATAAAATTACAGTCAACGGAACGAGCGATCAGAAGACTTGAAACTTGAAAAACTAGTTTCGACACATTCCTGTGTCTTTTTCAGTTTCGTTTTGTCTTAAGGTCAGAAATATGTGTAGCTTGAAGTGAGCTTGGAAGGTGTTGATACTGAAGAAGAATCAAGGACTTCCTACTGGGAACCTTCAAGAATCCATCTAGCAAGCATGCTGCAAGAACATACAATATAACACAAAGTGTAAAATTACACAAAATAGCCCATACTGTAGTATCAAATAAACTCAAGCATGTAGAAGTAAAACTCAAAATGAAATTCGATTATTTGCTGGAAAATATTTTGTGGTGTAAAGCTTCACAACTTGATAAAAATGTTTTAAACCTGTCATTTTATAACCTCTCCGGATTAGAACGAATAACCCTAGATTATAACTCATCTTTTTCCTTTAGGAATGCAAACTTGAATATAGATTTCACTTCGGACATTGTTAAGACAGCCAAGAACAACAGTGAAGATATAAACCTCCTAACTAATTGAATAACTAGTACATTATATAGTAATAACGCCCCACAGTGGCACAGCTGTATGTCTGCGGATTTACAACGCTAGAAACCGGGATTCGATACCCGTGGTGAGCCCATTGTGTAGCTTTATGCTTAATTACAAACACTACATAAAGATTTGAAATATCTGAGATATTTATTTAAGTATTTTCTCATTGTATCATGCTCATCTCGTTCCGTTGTCATTTCATGCAGAGTTAAGTGATCAAAACTGATCTTCGTATGTTACGTTGCAAAAATGAAAACGGTATTTATTAAGGTATGACATTAATTTATAATAATAATAATTGTGTTTGTTGTTGTTGTTGTAACATTTGTTATCTAATTTGTTAATTATATCAATTTATTTTGCATGCTATCAACTGTAATGTCCTTAGTTTTTTTCCTGCATTGCTCTTTAAACTGTTCACTGATTGTTTAGAGTTATCAGAATCGTTGTTGTGTAAGTAAATGTTTAATGTTATACATTAAAATAGTGGTAATGTGATTCCAATTCCATCGAACTTCTATTTGTACAGGATTCAAACAATCCAATCTATGGGGATTTAGGTGGTGTGAAAGGAAAGAACTATGTTGATCTGGTACAAAATGTTACCCACGGCTTACTGAAGACTTTAGACAACAATTACGTTTATATTGGCACTCGTGGAACAACCGAATTTCAAGTTACAAAAATGGGAGAAGACAGGTTTGCTTTTGCTAAAGATACTTTCGCTAGTTCCAGTAATGGAATAGCTCTTCAGAAAGGGAGTCCATGTAAAACATCGTTTGATAAGATGTAAGTGTTTGTTGAGTTATTTCAATCTGAATAGCTTATCAGTTTAGATGTGTTTCTGACATAAAATGTTTCTCTCGGATTTTGCGGAAAGCTACTCCAGGGCTATCTGCACTGGTCGTCTCTAATTTTGAAGTGATAGACTAATGGGAAGGCACACAGACAACATCACCCACCGCCAAATTATGGGCTACTCTTTCAATAACGAATATTGGGATTGATTGTCACTATATCACTCTCCCCCTGGTGAGGCAGTGGTAAATCTAAGGACTTACAACTCTAAAATCTGGGGTTCGATTCCCTGTGGTGGACACAGCAGATAGCCCAGTGTGGCTATATTTTAATACAAAGAAACAAGCCAGCAAACCAACGTTAAATTATATAACTAAGCCTCAGCTCAGACTAGATAATAAAAACTAATCAAGACTATGTTATTCCAAATCAAAGTTAATCCTTCTAACATTAAAATGTATCAGATAAATACTTTAAACTTCAGAATTGCTTTGTCTTCAATATCTCTCCAATATGCTTATTACGGCTGTAGTTATGCCAAAAAGCTCTTTGCTTTTCATTCATTTGTTTGGTTCCAATGTCCATTTAACTCTTCTTCATCGGGATTCAATCCAGGTTTTGGACTTACGGAGGGTCAGGTTCAGCGCTGACCTCTTCCTTCCTCTCAGGAATTATTATTGTGTTTGCACAGTTACCGAACCCTAGGTAACAACCCTTGTTACATTGTTGCATTACTCACAGTATGCTAAATTTTGTCCATTGTCCACAGTTTCAATTAACATACCCTTTTCATGCAATGTCCAATTCATGAGATAATATTAACTCGTATATTTTCACTAGCCTCACTTATGTATGATCGCACTATTAGTCCGTGTTCACAATACAGTTCCGCTTAGCAGTCATATACACACACACACACACACATATTCTATTTTAACATACAGAACCCTAGGATTCAGTTAACTGTTTGGCCTGTAAGAGTTTTTATGTATGATCTGAAGTATATATATCCTTACTCTGATTGGTGGTACTTGCGTTTTGGATGGGACAGAGCTTGGTACTACTTAGAAAGAGGGTGTGTTCATTGGATTTTGCATTTGTTGAAAAGCCAACGCTAATAGCACTAATCACACTTCATAATTCAAAAGAAAAGCTAGTTAAAATACGTTGAACATAACATTATGTCTAATATTCGTTACCTCTCATACAACATCAACATAAATGCCAAACCTGATAGTTGTTTTCATGTTCGCTCGATCTTATGGAGTAAACGATCCCTTTGTGTTTCAAAGAGATATTCGCGATAATATTTTAATCTATAACGTATCTCACATATAGAAACTGTAACACATACCCTTAAGATTATCTAATAGATGACTTGTTAGAAATATTCATAAACATATTATATTGAGAATTTAGGCATGTCTGTTATACTAAAAAAAGTTTAAACAAACTTTGATTTAATAAAATATTTTTTCTTTTCATAGCTCTTTTTTTCTTTTATGGCGAATATTAGAAATTAATGTAAACCTCTTTATAATAAACTCAAAGGTATACTTAATTGCATTGGCCATTTTATTACAAGATTGTATGGTACCTTAATATTTGAATAAGGGAATGAATTAAGAGTGAACATAATGCAGAATTTCAAGCATATGACACCAAAAAAACGCATCTTTCATGAAGCACGAATTATAAATATGGTACACTGATTTTTAGTGACATTTAATTACATGTTAATATATACAAAATATAGGACATAAAAAGTGGTATATGACTGTAAGAAAACCAAACAATTTCTATCCACTATTAGTTATTTGAAGATGTTTCTTTGTTGGATGGATGATTTTCTCTCTCAGGCTCCGTTGCAAATGCAGGACAGAATTGTGAGAGTTTGCACATGACGGACGGAAGGTAAAGAGATAATGTTTGCACAGATACTTTCTGCAATTCACGCAGGTAACGTCTGCCTTACTGTCATTACTTGAAGGGCAAAAGTTGCATCTTTCACACTTTTGCGAATATCTGTTACTGCAGACAGGGATGTACTGAATTCTCCTGCCTGAAAACTCTGGATAAGAACAAATGATGCAAGTGCTCCAGACCTTCTTAATCTTCTTTGAATGAGGATTGTAATGTTTTTCCTGACGTATCTAAGAATATTCTGCGTCGATACAGTTTGCAAGCGTTCTACATTGTATCGATATCAGTTTAAAGGACAAAAGCATTGTATCCTGATACATCAACTATATTATAGAAGATGACCAGTGGTAAGTGGGGAGTCATACTTCAACAGGTGCAGGTTGCTTTTAGATTAAACAGGTCGTCAACTTCCTCTTTGGAGGAATTGAAATTCAATATCATCCCTGGCTTCTTGTCATTCCCGAATAACACTGTTGCTTTTTCAAAAGGAAATTTTTTGAGAGGACACAGTTTTTTTTTCCATTTTGAAGCTCAGGCTTGTTTTTCTTATTAATCCATACATTGTCAACTTTCCTTTGATTTGTTCAGCACCAAGTCTGTAGGACGTGAAAAAGTTGTCACACGTGAAGTCAGTGAACCATTTTCAACAATAGTCGCACCTTCTGATCTCTTTCAGGTGCTTCTACGGGCCGTTTCTCTGTATACACTTGCATATGCAATGATTTGCTGAATTTAGCACGGTAGGTTGCCCATATAGTGTAAGTCATATTTAAAGCGGGCCTGTTAGGTATATAATGCTTAAACAGACAGCATACATTGAAGGGACAAGACTTTAGTTCACTGAAACATTTGTTCCTGGGGTTTGAAATAAATTTCCTTAATCAGAAGTTGATTTATGATAATCAGTGCTATAATCGTTGCTGTGTTTTGTTTCTGACACTTCCTTCTCCACCAGCTTTGCTGAAATTTCTTTCCCTGATAACCACCTACAACTGTTCATTTTTGAATCTCTTTATCGGAGAGATAGATGTTGTTACTTGAAGAGAAAATGAGTCTTTATTTACCCATATCTTGAAGAGATTTGAAAAAACACCAACAATCTTTTATAAAACATCTCTCTAGACAGTTGCAGTATTTACAGACATCATAATGATAATACAAAAAAAATAATAATAAAGATCAAGTGAAAGCTTTTTTTATTTTCCTAATGCAAAAAAAAAGCCACATTGATAAATACTTCCAGTCATATTAACCGAAAGTATTATGTTTGTACACAAGATCATTTCTAAAACAAAATAAACAGTAGAGGAATAACTTCCTGTGCTTGTAACTCACGGCTTGGGACACTAGACTGTTGTTCCTTACCCGTGATTTATTTTAACTTCGAGTTGTGGCTTTTGTTTTTATTCCACTATATATTGCTTTAAGTTATATTTCTTAGAATTTGTTTGTTTGTTTGTAATTAAGCACAAAGCTACACAATGGGCTATCTGTGCTACCAGGATCCTAGATTCCTTATAACCTTTCACAGTTCAGGTTTGATATAGAGTTTTACGAATGTAATCCAAGCAATATTATCTAGTATTGTACCTTGGTAAACAGTAACTTCGAAATATTTAGTGTTCATTTTAGCTCTAAGCGACATAAACGGCTATCTGAAGTTTGTCCACTGCGGAGAATCGAACTCCAGATGCTTACATTGGAAGTCCGTAAACTTACAACTGACTCTCCATGGAGCTCGAAATATTTGGTGTATCAATTCACATTACATAAATTCTTGTCGGCCTCGGGAAGAAATATATATATATATATAAAACAGTAGGTGAGCTCGTGCTTAGAACACTTTTTATGTAACAGAGGTAATTGCTATCAGTGGCTTATAACGTTCAAATCGGGTTTTGATACCCGTGATTGGAACAGTACAGATAGCCAGTTGTGTAGTTTGCGCTTAACAACAAGAAGAAGTAATCACTCCATAAGCAGCCAATCTTTTTAAATAAATTAGCTTTATAATTATAATTTTGTAACGTTAAATAACTGTGACATTATTTACAGTTTTGTGGACTTTTAATATTTATGGCAAAAAAGCTGTATGAATATATACCAATTTTGTAATTATTATGTACGCAGAATAACACGTATTGTGAGACACGGTTTGATGAACAAGTGGACTGAAGACGTAAAGGAAGATATTCGCAAGAACGTCACTATTCGCACATGGGAATCCAAATTACGCCCTCTACAGGTGTATGACTTATTGGGAGCGTTCTATTTTCTGTTAATCGGACATTTTTTGTCTACAGTGTTATTACTAGTTGAAATTATGCACAGGAAAATCAAGAATTAGTAGCTAACTTACCAGAAAATTTCTAAACTTAACTAAATTTTAACTTTAAAAGATCAAGCACAAATGCTAAGTTTAAGAAATCATTAGAAATACTACATTGTCGTTTTTGTAAAGCTCGTTAGAGTTTGAAAAAAAATTAACACCATTCACATCTTTAATTAAAGTATAAAAACACTTCTTAACAACAACAACAACAATACAAAAAGCATATGTTTTCAAGAGTTAATCTTGCCATAGTAAGGAGTAACGATTAACCCTATTCTAAAACTTATTTGCGATTTTCAAAAAAGGAACATAACATACACCTTTCATACTAAGTATTACAAACAACCTGTCATTTTACCATGAACATACCATATACCTTTCATATTAAGTATTACACAACCTGTCATTTTACCATGAACATACCATACACCTTTCATATTAAGTATTGCACAACCTGTCATTTTACCATGAACATACCATACAGCTTTCATACTAATTATTACAAACAACCTGTCATTTTACCATGAACATACCATACAGCTTTCATACTAAGTATTACAAACAACCTGTCATTTTACCATGAACATCACATGCACCTTTCACACTAAGTATCGTACAGCCTGTCACTTTACCATGAACATCACATGCACCTTTCACACTAAGTATCGTACAACCTGTCATTTTACCATTATTATTGATATGAATGATTGTATATTACAGTGAAGAATATTTTTAACTGATACCATGAGGAATTTTTGAAATGCTACATTGATATCCTTTTAAAATTAGTTCTATCTTGAAATGATTTGAGGAAATATAACACTACGACTGCATAATATAGTTTTAATGTCAATAAGAGCATTAGGTGTAATCCTTGTGTTTTTAAATGTGGAGATATTTTATCGCAGAGTATCTGCAATAATAATTAAGGGAAAGAAAGAGAAGTAGTAAATATGTTCATATATGCTCTTACTTATTAGGCATTATTACTAACTTTTCAATAAATATGTTCATATATACTCTTATTTATTAGGCATTATTACTAACTTATCAAAGATATGTTCATATATACACTTATTTATTAGACATTATCACTAACTTATCAAAGATATGTTCATATATACACTTATTTATTAAGCATTATTACTAACTTATCAAAGATATGTTCATATATACTCTAATTTATTAAGCATTATTACTAACTTATCAATAAATATGTTCATATATACTCTTATTTATTAGGCATTATTACTAACTTATCAAAGATACGTTCATATATACTCTTATTTATTAGGCATTATTACTAACTTATCAGAATTTCGGAGGTTGTAATGAATATTTTTTTTTTACATACAAACTCCTAGATCTTTACTGTAATAATACGATAAACTATGTTGATTCACAACCCCAGAGTTTGGTGTGAACGCCATCTATTGGGTGTATAATAAAATCCCACTGTTGACTTAACTAGAATATTGATAAGTTTACGATTTAATTCAAGCTCAAGATGTTGATAAGGTTCTGCACTACTAATATTTCTTATTAGATATCCGAATGTGTTTCGGAGATAAAATGCACATTAATTTTAAGCGTTTCGTTTTGTGTATGTATACATAAAGAACTGAACCAGTAGATTAATTATGAATTATATAATAAATGTATTAACGAATTGCATTTCCTTTATTTGATATAAAACGTCGTGTTAAGCACAAATATGACCATTAAAGTATTCTTCTTCATTATCTGTTTTCTTGGCTATTTCAATTGCTTTAACTAAACAACTTTGGTCACTATACTGAAGGTTCTATTGTGAAATTATATACACCTCCATATCTGCCTTATATATCCTAGTGCTGTTCGTAAAATAAAACGCATGATAATAAATAACATAAATACACATATAATAATTTTGAATAATTTGGCGCATCATACCTAACTTTTGTTTTTATAACATTATACAATTGTAGCTATACATATATATATATATAATGAGTCATACGAAATACAGGTGCTTTAAGTCAGTGATAAACGCTGAAATGTTGCCATAAATGTCTTTGATTTCAGAACTTGTTTCCTTGCACTGTGTACTTAATCTGTCGATTAGAAAAATCTCTTTTTTTATATCATAATCAATAGAGTGATTCCAATATTGAGAATATAATCATATCATTTTGGTTAGGAAAGGTTATGAATATATTAACTTTACAAGGACAATACGTGTGAGATAAATTTAATAATAAGAGCACCTTTCATACTAAGTATCATACATGGCCTCACTAAGGATAGTGTTTCTATAGGCGGATGGTATTATTAGGAGGACTGTGTTACTAATATCTGTACTGCTAGGGTGGCACTAATAGTTCATGAGCGTAATGTAGATCAACAGATGTTAGGTAAATTTAATGATCAGACCATGGGAAATGAACTTTGATATAATATAAACACTTACAGAGATACAAACCAACAAAATAAGAAGGGTTGCAAAATCACATTCAAAAGACTCCAGCGTTTTCAACAGGTGGAGCTGTCTTCTTCAGGGTTAAGGCAGGTTTAATTGCAGGTGGACCTGTCTTCTTCAGGGTTAAGGCATGTCTAACTGCTAGGGTTCAATCGATTTTTGAAATATGATTTGATAACCATTTTTATTCTAATTGTTTTTACTAGCAAAAACAGTTTCAAAAATATCGAAAAAATAGAAAATGAAATTTATGTTTTCAGATTGTTTAATATATAAATCTATATGCATTGATGTGTATGTGTCTATGTTGCATAATCTTCATTAACACAAAGCTTAGAAAACTCGACTTGCACACGAAAATACTTTAAACTAAATTTTACAAATTGTTTCTCATCGATTGGTCAACGGTAAGGTTATGGACTTATAATGCTAAAATCCGGGTTCGATTCACACACACTGTAGTTTTCCATTAAAAACAAACGAACAAATTTTTAATTCAATAACAATGAATTATGTTGCCAAATATTAAAAACAATAGTCTTTTTTTGTTTTAGCAATGATTGGATAAAACTGTTTTGTGTAATTTTTTAAAGTTAACAAGAGAAATCTATAGATGTCTTTCAAATGTTCCTTTTCTTGATAATTCACTTCAACAAATAAATTGATTTTTTTAACTTTTTGTTTGAACATACATATATCAAATTCTCAATGCAGACTTTCAGTCACGCGACCGGCGAACCCGAAGGCCTAAAAAACAAGTGTGGATGACTCAGATGGTATAATTCGAGTAATTAGGGCTACACTTGTATGGCGGTAGTTGTCATTGCACTTTAGAGAATAGTTATGTACATATCTAAATATAAATTTAACTTAAACAAATATCGATATTAAGATAGATATTTAATAGTAAATCCGTCACATATATCTATAAAATGACTTGTATTAGATGGTTAAACACATTTGTAGAAATATGAACGATCAGTTTATGGAATCTAATTGAACATAAAGTATACAAGAATTCTATGTTAACTGAAATATACATATTGAACATGTCGTGTCTAGTCTTGAGATATAGGATATCATAAACACACATTTGTCAACATGCCCTCGGGGTGTGATGAGTCAGATGAAATAACCATTAAATATCTAGTAATGGTTTGTTAACTATCTCTGTGGTCTTCACTGATCACACGCCGATTTTGTCCACCCATGACGTTAGGTAATGTTTTCATAAAACCATTAATGTCAGATGTGAATTCACTGAGCTTAAATGATTTGTAATGTTCGAAATTTATAAATGTCCCTGGTCAAATATCTGAAATGTCCCTATTAATACACGTTATAACAATCACAGTTATAGCTTCCAACGTTTATAGCACACCAACTATAGCAAACCAATAATATATACTGTTTTTGGCGCATCGCTATGGTTATATTTATAGGAGTGTGCAGAGTTTCTCGAAATTTCAGCTTGCGCAATAATACTGATGCTACACTAGCATTTACATACACACATATATTGTTGATTCTTATACCCAAGAATTTTCTACAGAAGCTTCCTATTAAGTGAATTGTACCTACATCATCTCGAAATTAACTCGCTCATAAGACATCAAAGAAGTTCCAGGCTAGAAAGAAGACTTTAATACTGCTTGTAAGTTTGTAAAACTTTTGTATATAAATCATTGTTTGTAATAACTATTTGTAATAACTGTTATTGTAAATTGTATTATTGTTTGTGTATTAAAATATATTTGTATAAAAAAACTGTGTGTATCAGTCTTGTTACCAGATATCATAAGTTGGATATAATGGCAATCATTTAACTACTCAATCTAAATTACAATTTAACTCAGTTTTAGGCTATTAGATATTGTAATACGTAACATACAATATCATCAATGTATGTAAGTATAAACACAAACTTTAAATAAGACTGTTGTCGCACATACTGAAACAATTATTCACAAAACTTTAAGATACACTTATATACCATTCATGTAAAAACACCTTAACTTATAAAATACCAGATTAGCTTTCATACAACTTTTGTACATTATGTCCATATTACTACTTGTTCATTTCAGTTCAATATGTAAGAGTTCAATATAGTTTACAAACGAAAATGTTAGAGTACCATTTCTGTATTTCATTTTATGCTCTCTACTCAGTAATATTAAACTGGATCCAAAATACAGCAGTTGGTTAAAAGTTCAGAATATAGCTTAATCTCATCTTATGTTGATAAGTCACTTGTAGAGAGTAACTTAATTCTACTCCGTTCAAACAATAGCTTAATCTCATCTTATGTTGATAAGTCACTAGTAGAGAGTAACTTAATTCTACTCCGTTCAGACAATAGCTTAATCTCATCTTATGTTGATAAGTCACTAGTAGAGAGTAACTTAATTCTACTCCGTTCAGACAATAGCTTAATCTCATCTTATGTTGATAAGTCACTAGTAGAGAGTAACTTAATTCTACTCCGTTCAGACTAAAGTTCAAATGCCAGATAATTATGTGCATAGCCATGAATATTAGATTCTAGCGAGTATGTTTAAGTATCTAATACAAGTCTCCATTTATATTTCTTACATACATTTCATGTTCCGTCATAGCCCAATATGCTATCATTAATATATGTAAGTAAAATCACATAATTATTAAGTATCAGACAGACTACAATATTTAATAAGAATAAGATACATTAATATAGTAGTTACAAAAACTACCTTGACCTGCAGCTCAAATTAATAATACCTGCGATATATACTTGTTCTAGCATGTTATTAGTCAAATAAAATAAATCACCATATACGAAAAATAATACAATCATAGAAAATTTCTTCATTTAAACATTCTACAAAAATATCATGCACTTGAATATCACAACTAATTACAAAACATATCATGCACTTGAATAACACAACTAATTACAAAACATATCATGCACTTGAATAACACAACTAACTAAAAAACATATCATGCACTCGAATAACATAACTAATTTGACTCTTCATTATACTGGACATTAGATATTTTGACCCTCACATTACGAAAATTAGTAAGAACAGAAATTAGCAGAAATAAAATAAAGTCTTAAAACGTTATCACACAGTTCTCCCTTAAGTTTTGGTCATAAAAACCTTATTTTCATATATTAAGTAGCCAACTGCGTCTAATAGGAATGAAAGTTATGTTCATATATTAAGTAGCCAACTGTGTCTAGTGGGAATGAAAGTTATGTTCATATATTAAGTAGCCAACTGCGTCTAGTGGGAATGAAAGTTATGTTCATATATTAAGTAGCCAACTGTGTCTAGTAAGAATGAAAGTTATGTTCATATATTAAGTAGCCAACTGCGTCTAGTAGGAATGAAAGTTATGTTCATATATTAAGTAGCCAACTGTGTCTAGTAGGAATGAAAGTTATGTTCATATATTAAGTAGCCAACTGTGTCTAGTAGGAATGAAAGTTATGTTCATATATTAAGTAGGCAACTGCGTCTAGTAGGAATGAAAGTTATGTTCATATATTAAGTAGCCAATTGCGTCTAGTAGGAATGAAAGTTATGTTCATATATTAAGTAGCCAACTGTGTCTAGTAGGAATGAAAGTTATGTTCATACATTAAGTAACCAACTGTGTCTAGTAGGAATGAAAGAATGTTATCTTATTTTGAAGAGATTTTGCAGTCGTTGATAAAAACGTTCTTTAGACATTAAATAGATGTACAATAGGGCAACTTACTGCTGCAGTGTCTACTTCCATTGGAAAATAAAATCAGTGACCTGTGTTGGACAGCTGCCTCTAGGTCTCATGCTGAGACCGCCTGTGTACACGGCGAAGGGTTCCTAAATTGTACATATGCGCTTTGATAGTAGGCGAATAGTTTCCCTTGTATAGTATGCTAAAAAACTTATGTTTAGCTATACTAAATATACGACGACATCCTTGAGCTAGGTGAACATCCAAATACCCAGCAATAAGACTGGAAATCCTTCTTTACTGATCTTTTACTAAGGGTTTCCAGTTAGAAGAAATATAACAGCATCTAGACTATATGTACTTTACAACACACGCTGATGCCGATGAGACTTTTCACCCAATATCAGAGTTCGTTTGGTTAGCTGCTGAAGCTGTATGCAACCCTCTGGAAGTATGATAACACTGTCCGCCTATAGAAACACCAACAAATATAAGTTGAGACAAGTTTAAATCTGAATGCAGTCCTACGAGACTATACTAACACTATACGACTATAGTAGCACCGCCCGCCTTTGTAAAACGTATATAAAACAGTTAAGTACGTAAGAGAAAATGATAAAATTGACCATAATGATAAAAACTAAATATTAAAACAGCAGATTTAATGTAAGTTTTACTTATAAAGCGAAACTTTGTTTAAAGTTAAGCACAAAGCTACACAACGGGCTATCTGTGCTTTGCCCAAAATCTCAATGGACGGCAAAAGTGAAATTGTAATTGTGATAAAAACTTTTCACTACTGGAACTAAGAAAGCACAGTAGCACTGTTTAGAAACCATGCCTTTAGTAACACAATCCATCTGTAAAAACATTGCCTTGAGTAACCTTGATAACACCACCCGACTATTGCAAAAGACCTTCTGGTATTGAATTATTAAGACAACAGCGCCCTCTGGTACCACTTCATGGTACTATGCAGTCTTCGCACTCTAGTGCCTAGTACGTAAAACTTATGTAACTCTCAGGTGATGGCATCCTTTGTATATTACATAACAATTAGGTAACTCAGGTGTCGGCATAATTTGCACATTATTTAAAAAAAATTATGCAACCCTCAGGCAAAATCCTTTGATTTCCACGCATCTGGCGACCTCCAATGAGGCAGCATCCATCTGAGGAACGTGAGGACAAGTAACTAGGCATGATCGTAAAAGAACCTGAGGACAAGAAACTACGCATGATCGTAAAGGATCGTAAATGCAGTCAACTACTTCAGATCTTAACATGTTACAGTTTTACTGGATTTACACCAAAGCGGCACATGTTTCGATTTGGAGAATATCTCTGTTCTAAAGCAAGATCATATTTGTAGCTCATTTGTGTTATTATTCTCAGATGTTGCCATCTTGTTTTGGATTGTGTTCACCATATCCCAAAATAATATATTTTAATAACGTAATTGGGATATATTTCCAGATATGTTATCAAATCGCCGAAAGATAATGAATGGGGGAGAAAATTGTCAAATCAGTCTTGGACTGGAATAATTGGTATGGTTCACAGGAAAGTAAGTCATCAATCTTGGATTGGTATGTCGGTAAAATATTGCGTAAAAAGACGTGTGTAGCTTGGAAATATTATTAATAACGGTAACCTAATTAGTTTATCGGGGCAATTATAGTTTAATGCCTATTTTGCTGATGAATTTATAATGCAATTGAGATACAAAGTCATTAGAGTGAAAAGGTAGGTAGGTAGATAATGCTGATTTAAATAAGGAATTTGATGTTTGGATTTTGTTTATACGTCATTTAAGCTGTCGATATTGTGAGTGTAAGCTGAAATACTGCAACGTTTTGGTATAATTTTCTTATAGAATTCAATATTATTTTCCTTGTTTAACTTTCTACAGGAAGCAGATATCGCTATCGATTCAATAGCTATTACAGAAGAAAGAGAAGAAGCAGTTGATTTTAAATCACCATAGTCTACGATTTGGTGCGTTTCGTTACCAGTGCTCCAAAAAACAAAGATAGAGCTTTAGCCATCATCAAACCATTTAGTTGGCAGGTGAGTTGTATGTAGACATAATGTTATGAGTTAAAACAAGAAAGTAATTTTTGAAATACAGTAAAATGTTTCACTGGCACTGTTTTGTTCGGTTAAAAACTGGGTTCTGAGGAAGCTATTTAAAGACTGCTATATTTTCGTTTTCATATTTTAGACAGAGGACAACGATTGGAAAACTGAGATGTACGAGTGTCTGGTCCGGCCATTCCAAGACCACAGTATTATTTATTATATGGTAACCGAGGAAGCTGCATTTTTACTTTAAAAACTACTCACGAAGCTGCTGAATGAAACTCTGCTCTATAGCTTTTAGAAGCTATTCATTTTATAATATTGATATCAATGAGTTTAAGACAACTTTAGATTAAATTCAGTATATATTCTAGTTAGAAAGAAAGCGTGTAATTTTGGAAAATTGGAAGCAAGGAGAAAGGACTGCAAATATATTTGAGATAAACCTGAATACGTCATATCATCCACTTGTCACGTCAAAAAGCAGATTCACAGGTCTTTCAAAATTGATTTATCTGTGCCTTCTGGAAATGTTCTTCAGGATTAGGATATGCTGCCATATCTGTAAGATAATTTTAAACCAGTAAGTCTCTAGGTTTATTGTCAGTAGATGTTTTACTGCAATGATTAAATATATATATATATATATATATTAGAACTAAATACTGAAACAGGGGACACAGTGGATATATAATTCTTATTATCTATAACAAATATGTACAAAAGTAAGCATAATCGATTATAACAGAACATTAATATTTGTTATGTGAGCCATTGTTTATCTATAGCTTGACATCGTGCTTTCACGCTCCCATACAGTTTATCAATGAAGAACTGTGGGATGTTGTTCAAATACCCAGTAATAATTTTCATATTAATCCACATTGTTTTGGTTATTATATAACATTTTCGGAATTTGCGTATCTCCAAATGACTGCGATAATTTTCATATTAGGACTTTGTGAAGGCTACAAAAATGTTGTGTATTCCAGCAGCTTGTTTACTTTCCAAATAGATTTTCACTAGATTGGCTGTATAATTTGGATCATTATAAGGTAAAATGATGAAACCCTGATAATGAGACGCGTTCCTGTGGGAATGACATGGTGGATAAAAACCTTCGTGTATCAGTCAGCAGTCAGGGTACCATCGATTTTATGTAATTCCCCTGCACAGTTGGCTGATATACAGTCAATAGTTGTATTGATCCACCCCTGTGCTTTACTGTAGCTATTGTACACTAACTGTCGTGAGGAATAGCCTTCCTTAGCTAAAACTTTGGTTTCTGTACACTTGTAGTGTGTAATTTCCTCCCCAGGAGTTTCTGTGTTCACCACAAATTTTTAATTTTAAATTCGTATCACTGCTTATACTTATATAGGTTAAGTGCTGGTTTGGAACTTTCAGATTTGTTGGTTGCCTGACACCATACTCGCTTCTTCCTCTGTTTGCATAATTATTTACAATACTGTATGTTTCATCTAACTATTGTTTGTATTATCTGAGTATTTAGTGGATGTTGGCTTTCACTACTGCACATAATTTGAATGTTTATTATAACGCCATCTCTAATATTCAGTAAAACAAATGTAAGTTACACAATTATTTGGTAGTATTTTCCCAAGTCTGATATTATCTAAAGATACCGTACAAGTCTGATTGTTTTGAATTTAATGTAAATTAATTTTTAAATTTTTTCACTATAATCTAATACTATAAAATGCAGTGTGTATCTGTCTGTCTGTCTCTCAGTCACGCACTGGTGTCATAGCAACCTATTACGTAATTTAAGTAGTTTGGCTTTCTGTCAATTAGATGCGAGTAGTCTAAGATTGATCGAAAGTTAAAGATTATTTGGACTAAAATGAAAAAAATAAAATGCACCTTTTTCGCAATTTGAAAACGTATCTTTGTTAAATCGTCGAGTTACGCCAGAAAAGACGTAAATATACTATAGTAGACATTTTATACAACATATTAAAAGCTTATCAACGTTTTTAAAAACGTCTAACGTATTAAGAGCGGGAAGGCTTAGTCCTAACTGAACTAAAGCAAAAAACGTACACAAGTTACAGTGTTAACTTAGCTCTTTATGGAATATAGACCGTACGTAATAAAGGCTTAACTAATGTTAGGACTAAAACAAGTGGACTTACAGATTTCAGTGTCTGCGATTAGAATTCTTTTGTATTACTCTAGAAATCCTGTAGTTAAAGAAGTACTGTTGCAATAAAGATACTGTTACTATCTGCTTGTTTGTT
>NW_013666524.1:132425-137137 GCF_000517525.1 Limulus polyphemus | reverse complement strand
ACCAACCAACCAACCAACCAACCATATCAGATACGAGTCTATGCTCTTTAAGGATAACAAAAATAATTTTTCTGCGAATATCAATCTTGCATTCACAAAGCACCTTCTCTCCATACTTAAATCAATTACAAAAATCCTGAAATATCTCTGCTCCATGTGACAGTCATACGGCAGTCATCTTTATCCAAGGTAAAGCAGGATATAATTTTCGTATGAAAAACATTGGATAAATTCCTTCATTGGGCCTGCTATAGAAAGTAGCACCTCATGCTGAATTTAGCACATGACCTTAATTGGACATAAGTATGTTTGAAGTAAGATTTTTAAAAAATTTAAACATTTTACAGATATGAAATATGCATTGTATGAAAGTAAAGTATTTTTACGTATCTGCTTGTTTGTTAATTTTCGGTATAAATTCTTTCCAAGGAACTTCAGTGATACAAGTTCTTCCTTGATTAAACCAGTTTATTCTTTCTCGATACAAACTTTGTTCTCTATAAGTACAAACACACACTTTATATTACCATCACTACTGTTCTAGATATAGAGATATATAATTAAAGAAGCTCTATGTCGCTGGCTTTCTTCGTCAGGCTTATATACTAAAAAAGAGGGCTTCTAGCAAACACTCGGACATTCGCGGAGTTCCCGGATAATTCGAGAAACTGCAGCGCCAATGCTCCCAGCGTCACGCGACTTCCGTTGTCGTAACAATACTAAAAGATTTCACTTTCAGATAAGATGTCTGATTAAAGGATGTCTTAATAGTAACTGTTTTAAAATTTAGTAGCTAAAAGGTCGTCTAAAAATTTTTAGCTACTAAATGCTAGAACAGTTACTTTTAAAACACTTTTTAATTAAACATTTTATCTGAAATGCGAGTTTCTAATCCTCGTGGTGAACATAATGCAGCTAGCTCATTGTATAGCTTTGCACTGGAACAAAATTGCTCTCGAACAGCGTGCTACAATTTACCAGTGTGTGCCGTTGTGACGTGCATTTGCAATAACCATGACCTTCAGTAATAATTATAGGAATATTATGCTGCTGACTGTACGGGTCGTCGCGCACTTTTGCATAACACACGAAGTAAAACTAAACTAACCATCGCATAACAGAAAAGTGAGCCGTATATTTCTGTGGAATGTACTGATTTGCACTACGAAAAGAGCAACCTACTTCTTATATATCTTTCTAATTTTCTGCGACTGAAAATTCACTTGCTCTGGTAACATAAAGCCGAGCGTGGCCTAATGTGAAATTTCTAGAAAACGTGATATTTAACTTCACTTAAAGAAATAATTAAAATACAAGAAACAAAGATCAAACGGAATATAAGAATATTTATAACCATTTATATTAAAGCAAATAACTTTCGAGTTAAAGTATACTGTTTTCGTTTTTATACTTCCTTTATTTTTTCGTTTTCTGCCAAAAATAATTTGATATGTTGATGCAGAGCTGGAAGTGGCCTGAGGGTTGGCTGCCATACTGGGAATCAATTTGTCCAAAGTTCAAGTTGTGATATGACGCTGGAAAAATACTGCAGTTTGAGTTGTGAGGCGTTATAATTTGATGGTCGTTCGCGTTATTGGTTTGAAATCAGCTGCGCAGACGGCTATTTGTGCTGGATGTTTAACCCTCACCCCTCTGGTGAGGTGTTTTAAAATAAGAATGAATATGGAAGTTAGATTACTATTAGGGCTATAAGTATTGATTTTAATTATAATGAGTCTATTCTACTGAGCAACAAATTTCAACCCTTGGATTCTGCAGACGAGGAACTATCGGAGGGAAGGGAAAAAAAGGATCAGAGAATAATGTGGATGATGAGGTTATGGTTATAGGTGCTTTCTTGACAAGGCATGTGGATAGAATAGTCTGTGGGGTAAATAGGAAGAAAACAATCAGATTATGCTACCCAGGGGCACAGGTGGAGCATATAACTGACAAACAGGAGATATAATAAAGGAGGCTTGTAGAGATACAGTTTTTGTAGTGCATGTAGGAGCTTATGTTGTAGGGAAAGGTAGGTCAGAGGAGCTAATTAATAAATACAAGTGGTTGATAAAGACATTTAAAGAAAAAGGCCATAACTTAATTTTGTCATGGATACTGCCCAGAATTAACTGTGGGGATAATGTTATAAGTAGATCACTAGGGATAAATGCTAAGCTTAGGTTAGTATGTAAGGTTAAGCAGATTGGCTGGTTGGACTTGTGGGATCCATTTCAGTGGAAGAAGGGAGGTTTCTTGAATGGATGATTTACATTTCAATAAGATAGAGGCTGACTTGTTTGCTACGGCTATTAACTCAGCTATAAGGGATGTTTTAAACTAGGACTAAATAGTGGTGAGAGCCAAGATAAACTAAACGAATAAGAGGCAGAAAAAGTTTAGCATTGGAAATGGGTATAGAAGTAGTTATAAGGATAGGCTTAATTGTTACTATTGTAATGCTAGAAGTGTAAGAAATAAAACAGATGGATTTAGAGCACTGGTAGGAATGAAGAATTTTGGTATAATGGGAATACCTGAAACATGGTTAAACATAAAAGATTTTGATGACAGAAATTTCTTTGAAATACAGGGTTACAGGATATTTAATAGGGGTGGAGTACTAAAGAGGGGGAGTACCTTTATATGTAAAATGTGAGTTACATCATGTTGAAGTTAAGGATATCAATGATAATAGTAAGGAGATTGAATTCATCTGGGTTTCTATTAGTGGATATAAAGGGAAAGGGCTTTTAGTGAGAATTTGTTACAGACAACCAGATGATACTGATGAAATTAGGGAGAAACTTTACAATGATATTAATATTTCAGCTGCTAATGAAGTCCTAATTATGGGTGATTTTAATTTCAGGCATATAGATTGGGAAATCGTGTCAAACCGTGAGGGAGGAAGGTTTTTGGAAACTGTTGAAGATGGCTTTCTTCACTAATTAGTCAAGGAACCTACTAGAAACAATGCTATTTTAAACTTATTGTTAACTTCAAATATAGAAGTGATCGAGTGGGTGGAAATTGGGGAACATCTGGGTGTAAGTGATCATTGCTCTATTAGGTTTTGCTGCATATGGAGATAAGAAATAATGATATTTTGGTTACAAATTTCAAAAAAGTAAATTTTGAAGGGATGCGACAAGAATTATCTGTCTTGAATTTGGAGACACTGAACAGATGTGGAAAATTGTTTAAAGATACATTTTCAAATATTCAAGGTAAACATATTCTTTATAGAAAGAAAAGGGTAGGTACAAGTAAAAAACTAGTTTGGCTCACAAATAATATAAGAGATCAAATTATAGAACAGCATCATAAATTTAAGAGATTTAAATTGACTGGTAAGACAGGAGATTTAGAAAATCATAGAAGATCAAGAAAGTTGGTAAAACAGGAAATTAGGACATCAAAAAGGATGTATGAGACAAGGTTAGCTGAAAATGTAAAAAATAACAGTAAGGATTTCTTTAAATATATTAAGGGTAAACAAAATGTAAAGATGTGGTAGGACCCTTGAGGGATGATAAAAGAAGGCTCGTATCTGATGATTATGAGATGGTCGGGTTGTTAAATTTTGCTTTTTCTTCGGTTTTTACTAACGAATATTTAAGCAGTATTCCACATCTTGAACAGTTGATAAATGGAAAAAAGATCGAACAAGATGACTGCTTTAGTTCTGAGCTAATTAAGAAAAAAGTATAAAGAAGATAAGGCTCCTTGGCTAGATACTATTTCCCCAAGCGTTTTGATGGAGGACATGTGAGCCATTTGCTACTATTTTTTTTCTCAGTCCTTGAATAGTGGGCAGATACCAGAGGATTGGAAGTTAGCTAATGTAACTCCTCTTTTAAACGGAAGTGATAAAATTTGTCCCAGTAATTATTGACCCATTAGTCTTATATCATTTGTAGGAAAAGTTTTGGAGAGTCTGATAAAAGATACTTTGCAAAGTCATTTAACAAAATTTAGAATTTTATTGGATAGTCAACATGGTTTCACTAAGGGAAAATCTTGCCTTACAAATATTTTGACATTCCTTGAAAGGTTACTGCATATGTAGATGAGAGTAAGAGTGTAGATTTGGTGTATCTGGATTTTCAGAAAACATTTGACAAATTGCCACATAAAAGGCTTGTAAAAAGTTATCTCTATAGGTTAGCAAACTGGATAGCAGAGTGACTGGATGGAAGAAAGAAGAGGGTTCAGGGCTCAGTCTTAGAACCTTTGCTCTTTTTCATTTACTTCAATGACACAGATGAAGGAATGGTCAATAAATTACTTAAATTTGCTGTGATAATAAGGTCTTGGGCGTTGCTAGCTGTGAAAAGGATGCTGCTGCTTTACAAAGTGATTTAGTGAGTTGGGCAAATAAATGGTAGATGGGTTTTAATTATGATAAATGTAAGATAATGCATGTGAGCTATCATAATTTGAATTATAAATATAATGTCGATGGGAATAATCTTAACAGTGTCATGAAAGAAATGGAACTTGGTGTAATAGTTGATCAGTCTCTAAAGACATCCAAGCAGTGTGCGGTTCTTAGTGGAAGGGCAAATGGGATTTTAGGTTGTATATACAGAAATATTAAATACAAGTCTAAATATGTTATAATTTCATTGTAAAGGTCACTGGTTAAGCCACATTTTGAATATTGTGTTCAGTCTTGGGCTCATTTCTTTAAGAAAGACATTGAATTG
>NW_013666524.1:117175-132007 GCF_000517525.1 Limulus polyphemus | reverse complement strand
ATACGAGGAGAAGTTAAAATCTCCATATCGTTTTCTCTTAGAAAAAGTAAAGTTCGGGGTTTATGATTGAGGTGTTTAAGATTGTAAAGGGAAATGATAGTGTTGATGCATAATCTTCTTCCACACTTAACAGTGAAAATAGTAGGACTAGGGGACACAAACATAAATTTTGGCAGCGTAGGAGTCATCTTCAGATAGTTTTATATTTCTAACAGGGTGGTTGGCCTTTGGAATGGACTGCCTTCGGATGTTGTGTAGGCAGTAACTTTAAGTGAGTTTAATAAAAAGCTTGATAAGTATATGAATGATAAGGAGTGTCTTTAAGATTTTTTAAAATTTATTTATTAGTAGTTTTAGCTTAGTTTAGACGATGAAACAGCCGAGATGGACTAATAGGTCCCATATTGTCCCAAAACGTTATGTTAATATTCGAAGTCTCTATCCTGGACATTAAGCCCATGTAAAACATTAGATTAACTCAGACTGAAAACACTAATATCGTTACTGCATATTATTATTAATGCGTTGACAGACGAAAAACACAGAAAGTTTAAAGGTTGATTTTTTTTATTTGGTGTTTCGTGTATCTTAACATTTATAATTTATCGAAGTTTTCAGCAACGAATCCAAGAAAAGTTATAAAAAAGAAAATAAAACATTAATATTTTAACTGAGCATTTTTATAATATTTTCATGGTAAGCAGTCATGAAACAAATTATATCTCCTGTTCTTAAACCCGAATTTTAGCCTTTGTGGTGATAAACAAAAAGGCCGAAAAGGTAAATGTTTATTTAGATTTGAAAATTAAATTTAACTGTGAGTTATTCTTTGGATTACATATTGTTTTATATTTTCTAATTTGATTTACCTTAAATGGTCGGATATTTTTATACAATTACTGCAGTGTAAGAGTTTTCCTAGCCATCTGGTGGTTTTTTGCTGTAATAGTTTCTGCATCATACGGTGGTACGTTGATGTCACACATGACTATATTTACGAAGGAACAACCTATCGATACTGTGAGCGCCCTGAAAACAGAAATTCTAAAAGGACGATACTGGTGTGGAGTTCTTAAAGGAGGATTCCTCGTTCACAGAACTATGGTAAGTAAGATGAATCATTTTAATTATTAATATTTCATGACTTCTACTACCATCTGTTGGTCAAAGAGTAAGAATTATAAGTAATAATAGAAAATTATACAATATTCCAAACCTGTATTTTTGTAACGTCATTTATTCAAATTGTATATATACATATATATATATATATATAAACACATACAAGATTCCAACTGTGGACAAAATTACCAAATATCACAATGTTTGAGTTCTTCTGTATCTTCTGAATTACTTCCTGACTTTTTTGGTATAATTTGGTTTACATTGAACCAGTTTCATGACTTTGAAGGTCACTCCTCGGATTATGATTTTCCAGAGAATCTATAAAGAAGCTTCCAGATATAATTTTCAAATTAAAATGAATAACACAAATGAAATATAAATGGTTTAAAATATAAACACATAAAATACAATACTTGTGCTAATTAAATTAATTAAAATATGTTCATAAATAAATTAATTTGAGCTTATAATATATTATGGTGTGAAATTTCTTTTAAACTGGCGAAGCGTGGTTATAATTAATTAATTTTGTTGTAAGACATCAGTATTGGGTTTATTTTATTTCTTTCATTGTTTTTATTTTTATTTAATCCCCTTGAATCGTTCAAGAAGATTAATAGTGTTTCTGGTATTCTATGTCTACCATGTTCATTTTAGACAACGCATTTCGCTCAATACAGAGCTCATCAGGCCAGCTGGGACATAACAAACATATTAGTGTATGGTGTTTGTAAATTTCGTTTACTCACACAGCAATCCTATATTTATACCGGAAATTCAATAATATGCAACAATGATGCTACTTATTTATTTTTGTGAATTATTCGTCCAGACAAGGTGTTTAAAAACCTAAAAACGTAAATGTAAAGCCCACTATAACATTAAATTTACCACTTGGTAATAACTTATAAGATTTCTGAGTATTTCATCTCTCATCAGTAACCATGGGCAAATCGAAAGAATAAGACAAGGCTTCATATAAGTTGTCGTCTTAATAAAATAATTTATCATCTTTGAAAAAATCTTTCAATTTTCTATTTACTATTTGTTTCATCTGTGTATTAACAAATGAAATTTCAATACTTCGACATTCAGTCACCAGAAATTATATACTCATCTCTCTCGCTCTCTCTAAATGTTTTTTATTGAAAAGTAAGTTGAGATAATTTGAAAATATAGCAGTATAAAATTCTTTGGAAAATAACACTGAAAACCTGATACTAGTTTTCAAACGTTATTAACAATAAACCAACAGATATTACAAGTATAATAAAAAATACAAATTTTCATCTGTGGATACAAATATTCTTATGGACTTGTTAAAGATTAAACTGTTTTTCTGTGATAACACCAAAGATATAATAGAGGTAAGGTATTAATGTAAAGAAAAATGATAAAGGAATAAAGAGAAAAGTGTATTTTTTTAAGTTTAAACTAATTTACTTTGAAAATATAATTTAATGGACTTAATTTATTTGTATTATATATCCGTATGTTTTTGAGAAGTACAAACTTAACTCGAGTTATCTATTTTCAATTGAAAAGTCTATCGGAAATTTTTTTAGAGGTAATCTATAACTTTGCATTCTGACCAGTGATATACGAAGTCGTGAAACGGGCTGGATGTTAAGTCGTATTAAAAGGAATCAGGAAATAAAAAAAGAAAATAAAAAAAACGGAAGAGTCCATGTATTGTGGTGTTGTTTTTTAAAAAAGTTTTTTTTCAGTCTTTAGAATTTCGTGCTATAAAAACATTACACCGTATTTAAATTCTAATGTATAAAAATATCGTATGATGTTCTAGGTGATTGGATCAGAAATCATTAACTTGTGTATTGTGGTGTTATTTGTTTAAATATAATTGATTTTTTTTCCATATTTAGAGATTTGTGCTCTTAAAAAATCACACCGTATCCAAATTCTATCCTATAAAAATAATATAAGCTAATTTACTTGTGATTGTTAGGCCAAAAGTTAGTACTGTGGCTTCATTTAACCGGTATATATGGAATTATTAAAATAAATGTTACTCGTATTAATTTGAATGTTCTATCAGTAAGTTCTATTTGTTGCATAAAATTTGAATCTTTACACCATTAGTGTCCCAGTTCTAGTTAGTTTAACTGAGATGACATGTTATTTACTATTTATAAACTATTAGAAAACTAAGCACTGAAAGACAAACGGAGATGGCATGTTCATTGTTATTATAAAGTGACACAAATTTAGTTATCATCTTTTACTGTCATATAATTCAGAAAGTCAAAAAGGTTTATCAATATTATCTAGCACAGACAAAATTAAAATGGAATTTATAGTGCTGTTACGACAGCGGAAGTCACGTGACTCTGGTAACACGTAATGAGTTCTAGAAAGATCAGGGAACATCACGAATAATCCAGTATTTGCTAGGCGCCCTCTATTCTTGTATATAAGTGCTCCAGACAATGAATCGGAGTTAGAATAGCAGACAGAGAGATTGCAGATACAGACGGACAATTGAGTCAAGCGCGGTAGTAAGTAAATTGCGTGAATCGTTCGTTGAAAATTATAGCGTGTGTTGAAGTTAAGATGACTGTGTAAATTAAGTGTATTGCAAAGCTGAATTGAGAAAGAATAAACTAGTTTTATTTGAGAAAGGATTTGTATCGCTGAAGTTCTTCGGAAAGAATTTTTACGAGCAATTAACAAACGACCAGAGACGTAACAGTACTATTATATTCCACAGAATAACAAAAACTGAGAGAGCATTTTTTATCATAAATATGTAGTAAATATTTTTACGACAGCGGAAGTCACGTGACGCTGGGAGCATGCGTGACTGAGTTTCTCGAATTATCGGGGAAGTTCGAGTGTGATCGTGTGACGCCTCTTTGTTAGTATATATGCCTGGCAGAGAAAAGCCGGGGGATGGATGGTGAAGCGAACAGTAGTTATGGTGATTTCTGTGTAATTTATGATTCTGTTAGTTTCGAGCTAGTGAGCTTTAAAGTGTGGGTTTTGCACTCGTAGAGAGCGAAGTTATTGAGGTTGTGAATCGCAGTGATTTATAGCGTGTATTATAAAAGTTGTTAAGTTGAAAGTGACGGGAAACGTACTGACTGTGGAATTATTGTGTACTAAAAGTTTGTATCGAGAAAGAATAAACAGGTTTAATCAAGGAAGGACTTGTATCGCTGAAGTACCTCGGAAAGAATTTCTACCGGAACTTAACAAACAAGCAGATACATAACAATATCTATACAGGTCTGATAGGGAGCGCTACGGAAGAGAGAAGACATTAGATAAGCTCTTATACTGTTATAGATTTTTGAATATCATGTAATATTAATATTATCAGTTGTAGTAATTTGGGTTATATAACAAAAGAATAACTAGATTTATTAAGATCTGTAAATAAAAATAGTAGGTTTAAAGTTTTAAGTTATAACTTATTGGTGTAACGTAGTACAACGTTAGATTAGGCTTAGGACGTGTATCGGTACATTAGGCTTAGCTATAATTCAACTCGCTGATAAATTGTAAATCAAGTTAAAGTCATGGTTTTATTAACCAAATACAATCTAAAGACTAGTTAATTGTTTCTTCTTGTTTTAAGAATTAACTTGTTTACATGACTTTAGTCTAGATCCATTAATTTCAATTAAGTTTATATGTAGGTTATAAATCAGGCTAAATACATTGTATTACTAATATTAGTATTACATAAACACCAAGTAAAATAAAGACTAGTTATTTGTCACTTCTATAAAATTAAAGATAAACTTAGCTACTTTAGTGAGAACATAAAGTAATGATAAAAATGGTAATATATTGATTGTCAAACTTTAGTCCTAACAGTGTTGGGAGTAGGCTACTGGCATTTAGACTGGCGTGAAGTTACTTTTTCCCTGTTATTGTTAACAGGTAAGTTATTACCTATTCGATATTCAAACATCTGCATGTGGGGTGGTTTACACAAGCCTGAACGAGAAACAATGTCTTCAAGGGCGGCACGATGTTCTTACTAATAAACTGGTATCCTCCTGAGCCCTGTGGTTTCTAGATACCATAAAGCCAGTTCATTAGACATATACCCAATATTATATAATATGCCATACACCAATAAATATTATTTTCGACGATGTTTTTGAAGGCCTAAGACTCTATGGGCTACCATACACTTTGACTCTATGTTTACTCACACGCACGAACATTTCAAATAAACTGCTTTCGTCCTGGTTCTGTCGAAGTGACCACGTGACAACTTTGTACTTCTTATAGTTTCGATACTACTAGTTATTAATATAGTGTATGTATCTTCACAAACCTTGGCAGGCTTTCAGTAAACATTACAACTTATATACAAAAAACAGATTTTCTAGAGAAGGATTTTTACTGAAGATTCATCCGTGAATATATCGAGTCTTTTTTTTTATTGACAAGCCCGAGTGAAAATTTATTTTCATACTAAGATTAAAAATACTTTTCTTCATCTAAAGGATCTATAAACCTCCTAAATACATTTCAAACTTGTTATTTTATCTGTAATTTTTTCAACCCTAACCACGTAACTACAAAAAAAAAATCGAAATAAATAAAAATCACCCTTTTTTTCTTTCTGGAATGACTTCAAATTGTAACAAGAAACTATATTTGTTTATTCTAAATAGTTTTAAAGTCATAACAGTATATATCTTCTTATACTTAAATTTTATTGTTTTATTTCCAGTTGACCCCCCCCCCCCCAATGGCACAGCGGCATGTCTGCAGACTTACAACGCTAGAATCCGGGTTTCGATACCCGTGGTGGAAAGAGTACAACTTGCCTGTGCCTTCTTGTTTTTTGTCTGTTGTCGTTGACACTTAAGCCTACTTTTTTACACTAATGGTAGCAGTGCACTAAATAATTTTTATTTAATTAAATAATGCATCAAAGAACACAGAATAATAACGTGCAAAAAGTAGACAACCTTCTTGCTATAATGAATGTATCGTGTATATATGTATATAACCAAAAGTACAGAAAAGTCTTTAAACATCACCATATTGATAATATTATGGTGAAACATCAATATTAACAGTATGTTGATATTTAAATAATTTTCTGTATTCTTAGGGTGTGTTTTAAACAGTCGACCGTAGAGCGGTGTTTCTGCTAGTGTCCCATAACTATCACAATTTTTCTGGCTTTCTAACTATGGGACAAGAGCTGTTACAAATTCATCAAGGTAGTTGGTCTGTTTACTGTGGGGACAAAGCTTATACTGAAAGTGAAATTAATTTTTTTTTGTACAGAAAGTAATGTAATTTAATACGTAATTTGATAGATGAAAACATTGGTTATAAATAATATAGTATTAAACGTCAGAGAGAACTATTGACAAATCTTGAAAGAGAGAATGTGACAGGTGGGTGTGGCAAGAGGGGGTCTGTTTTCTATTTGATGGCTTTGTCACCAAACAAAATTGAAGGTTATGAAAATTATTCTTTGCCTGGGAGATAAGAACGTTATAATGAGTAATTTACATCAAATGTTATACTTCTTGGAGGGGTGGTAAATAAAGTTGATAAAAGGGGATGCCTACAGAAAAAAATGTCACATTTCTCACAGCAGGGGAAATTTATGTTTTTTTAAATATTACCTTATAAAATTAAAAACTTAAAACTTATATACTATTAAATATGGATTATTAGCTACGACTTTATGCTACACTAATTGGTATACTATAAACAAAAAGTAGTTTAATCAAATTTTAAATGTAACTCACTAAAAACTTCGTGACATGCGCAGTAAAGGATATCCGTGGCGAGAGGGTTAATTGATGACCTTATAAAACTGTGTTTTGTGTTATTTTTAAATTCACAAAAAAGTCTCTAGATGTCGCTCACTTGTTCCTTTTCTTGATAATTCACTTCAACAAATGATTTTTTTTTTATCATTTTGCTTGAACAAAAGTATCGAATTCACAATACAAACTTTCAGTCACGCGACCAGAGATCACGATGGCATAAAGACAAATGAGGATGACTCAAAAGGTACATTACGTATATCGATGCCTTAAAAGTAGCAGGTGGTCTTACGATATTATATCATAATATTCCGTTGTTCTTTGTTGTGAGTTGTATTATAAATTGACCATTTCACAATAGTTTCAAATTTAAGAGCTTCCACACAAAGACTCTAGTGTAAAATACTGTTCAATGAAACTTAATGCAGAAATTCTCCTGTAACTGTAACACATTAAGCATATTCTTCCTAGTGAATGTATGACTTAGGATCATGACTACAATCTTATAGTATACCGTTTTCCTAGGATCACGATGATCAGTTTACCCGATGATTAGCAAATGAGTGATCAAAAAGCTGTAATAAACATATAAAAGATAAAATAATCCACTCACAAATGTGTGTTTGGGACTTTTATTTAAAGTATACAGTGGATTTCCTTACCTTACAACATCTGTTTTAATTATAGTGAATCTTAATAAAGAATTCATATCCAAAATAGATTTGTTTGTAGCTCAGTGGTAACTTTGAAGACTTGCTAGGCTAAAATTCATAGTTCTGTCCCTATGTTTGCATAGCACAGATAGTCCATTCTATATTTTTTTCACTTAATAACAAGTGCAAAATTAACAACTGTTGTTTAATGTAAATGTGATATTGTCTACGCCACTTGATATCATATATATAATATATTTGGCAAGTGGAGCAAAGACATTTTCATTTGCCAAAAAAGATAACTTGCAGAAGTTTCTAAATATTATATTCATGTTGTTTTTAAAGCATGGGAAGTCTCATAAAACAAGAGTTTATCTGACAGTGTGAATTTGTTGTCAAATAATATATGACTCCATTTATTATCGATTATCAAAACAAATTAGGAAAACTTATTAATAGAAAACTGAGCAGAAATATTATATATCAAAATTAGGTTCATTATATTTAATTTTAAGTTTTTAAGTACTTAATATCAAAATAAACACTTAACACGTATTAATATTGAAATGGACCTTTATTCTTTACAAAGTGACTCTGTCTTGGCTATGTTTTAGTAGACTAGTGTTTAGTAAAATACATTAACATTTCAATTATTATACATTATATGTATATAGATTATGCATATTTAGAAATATGTTATTTGTTTGTTTCTTTGAATTTACGCAAGGTTTCTAGCGTTGTAAGTCCGCAGACATACCGCTGTGCCACTGGGGGACAAATAAGTTATTAAACTTAATTTTCTTAAAACATAGAAGCAAACAATTGTCTTTTCTAGTTACGACCTTTGTACTCAGTTGCTACTTGACGTAGGTTTCTAAGCCTTTTATAACTTAAGTTTTATGTACACAGTTGAATAACCAAAAAAATCATAAATATCATAGAATTCCACTTTAATTTATCAAGCTTAGTTACTAAGCTGTATTTCAACCAGGTGGTTAGGATGCTCGACTCCCAGTCTCAGGATCAAGGGATCGAATCCCCATCCCACCAAACATGCTCGCCCTTTCAGCCGTGGGGTCGTTATAATGTGATGGTTATTTGTTGGTAAAAGAGTATCCGAAGAGTGAGTGGTGATGACTAGCTTCCTTACATCTAATTAAATTAGGAATGACTAGTGCAGATAGCCCTCGTGTAGCTTTGTTCAAAATTCCAAACAAAGCTGTATTAAAAAGTTTTAAAAAGTATGAAATTTGGAACAGACTAAATACACAACCTACCTACTTGAAATCTTGGTTCGAAAAAATGAGATGGCCTCCCAACATTTGTGCATTTACACAAATATACACCTGTGTGTGCATGTACTGAGTAGTGATACTTGCCAAAGGGCATGTCATTCCGTTTGTTGTCTCGCATTCGAAATTTTATTCAAACACTATTTCATGAATTTATGTCAATGAGTTTGGTATGAAACTGTAAATTATCATTCAAATTTTAGCATTATACATCATTCAATTTTATTTATCTAAAAGTATATAATAAAAAATGCAGTTAAACATTGATTTTGTGTGTGTCACGTGGTATGTTGAATGCAGCACTGCTTCAAATTAGATGTTGGTGATATTTTGAAACGGTCCCTTATATACGACATGTGAATAACCAACTGACAACTCAGAATGGCCCCTAGTAGTTTTCTCAGCCATTTCATATTTTTTAAACCAAAATACAGCTTTGTTTGCAATTTCGCGCAAAACTATACGAGAGCTATCTACACTAGCCATTCCTAATTTAACATTGTAATACTGGAGGTAAAGAAGCTAGTAATCACCGCCCACTCTTGGGATACTCTTTTACCAACGAATAACGGAATTGACCGTCACATTATAACGCCCCCACGGCTGAAAGGGCGAGCAAGTGCACGTATAACTAATACTGTGGAGCATGTAACCCCCTTATTTATTCAAAACACATGATGAACTTTATAAAATGAAACTGTCATTATTTGTGTACGGTGAATTATTTTGTTATAGATAATAAAGTTCATTATTATTGTGTCCCTCAGTAGGTCAGCGGTAAATTTATGACCTTATAATGCTAACATCCGGGGCTCGATTTCCCGTGGTGGACGGAACGTAGAGAATCTGTTATGTAGCCTTGTGGTGAGACATAACAGCAAACATAATTACACTATACATTCAGCAGAAGAAGATTATATATCGTAATTAAGGTGAAATACAATAAGATCAGATCTGGACTGTTGGAAACAATTACCAAATAAACTTAAATATTCAATGACAATTTAAATGATTAAAACAATAATACAAATACTTTTCATTGGTGAATTAAAAGTGATTGAATCTCATGCTGTAAACTGTAGGACTGAAATCAGATTATTGTGTATTTTTATATGTTCTAAACTCATGATCGTTCGATAATGTAAAGTGTTTATTTGTGTTTGATTTTTTCTTTTCAGTTGTACATTATATATATATATATAATTATTTCTACGTAAATTTATGTGTTTGTAAGAGTCACTTAGGCCAATAAAACACTACTTTTAGGACATAAAATTAAATCTGGACACTGATGACATAATCGCATGTTGAGACACCCTATGACTAGCTTATCATCCTATTGAATCATCTGGCTATACAAATACAATGTTCGCCTATAGAAACACTGTCCGCCTTGTATGGTACGCTCTCTGGGTCCACTTCGTGCATTTATGTCTTCTAGCAATACGTTTTCTGGCGGCAGACAACTTCTGCTGGTCAAGTGTCATGGCGATAGATAACTTCCGCCTGTCAAGTATCATGGCAGCATGACAACTTCCGCTTGTCAAGTAGCATGGTAGCATGACAACTTCCGCCTGTCAAGTATCATGGCAGCATGACAACTTCCGCTTGTCAAGTGCGGGGGTAACTAACTACTTACAGCTACATAGCACAATCATGAACTTTAGGGAAGGTGTTGGTGCGTGACATTTTCAACTATTATAATGATAAATGGTTCAATCCCTATGACTGAGAGCTAATGCAGGAGATATATAATTGACTTCAATTCTATAACCAATAAACATTAAGTGTTAAATTTCATGCAAGATTTGCAAATAATATAATTTGAGACAATGGCTAGGGAAAACAATGGTGTATTTACGCATGCGTGTAATGGAGTGTTACGACTGTTTGATTCTGTGATGCTAACTGATTGGTCTAATGCAATAAGCTATTATTTCTGTATTCCTAATCTAAGAGATATAGATATTATAAAATCTTCAAACACAGCAATGACAACTTACTTTATTGACCTATATATTCTCTTTCGGTTAAATCTCATTAAACCTAACTCATTTCGTTGTATACGTCATATCACTGTACTTTTTTACACTGTAGATCAGAGAGTTAAATATTTTCTATTATGTAATGCAAATAGCTATAGTTAGTACTTTGGTGCAGTTAATGTTAAATTTTATCAAATCATGTTAGTACTTCCAAAAGTTCCAAAAGATTGATCATGAATAAGCAGATATATATATAAAAACAAAACAAAAAACACGTAGCGAAGAATATTCAATAAAAAAAAGAAAAACTACATTTTATAGTTTTATAAGTTTCAAATTACAAATGTCATTTATCAAGATATTTGTCCCTGGTATGTAAGAAATATATAAATATTGGAGAAACGGGGAAATCACTCCTTCGTGAATTAACATAGCATCTTAGAAATATGTCAGAATCTTGACAACGCTAAGAGGAAACATAGAGATGATGTAATGACTTACAGTTAGTTACTTGCTTTTGCTACAGTAATATACATATAAGAAGTGGTTGTATATATATATATATATATGTATAATCAACTA
The DNA here is from genome assembly GCF_000517525.1 of Limulus polyphemus. Taxonomy (NCBI): domain Eukaryota; kingdom Metazoa; phylum Arthropoda; class Merostomata; order Xiphosura; family Limulidae; genus Limulus; species Limulus polyphemus. The sequence goes on along the minus strand of NW_013666524.1, from coordinate 120,599 downwards.
TTTTTCACTCTGTTTTTGGCTGAGAAACGATAACTGAAGCAAAAAAAGTGTGTTTTCCTTTAAATTAACGAAGATACCAAAACCTAAACTATTGAGAGTGCTATTTCTGCTGTCTTTGCCAGAATGATTAGGTTAATCACTCTTCATAAAAACTACGTTCCAGATCCATTAATGTCCTCGGAATTATTTATTTTCCCCAGTCGTCGATCGTGCTACATCTAAAAAGCTATAAGATTATGTATTAGTGTCCAACACCACACTTTCCATTATAACATATTTCTACTAAGTACGACAAGGTTAATCTTTAAATACATATCTTAACCAACGTTCTACAGTTTCATTAATTTACGATGATGTCGGCTTCTAGGATCACGTTTAAGCAGACTAAAGGCATTAAGTCTATTACAGGTAGAATGAGATTGATGTAATTCCAGTTTCTTTGGTTTTCTTTCTCATAAAAACAGCAGTTGATTACGAGATCTAGCTAAAAATCTGAGAACCTTTAGCTTATAAATATTTGTAAATAATAACCATGTCTTAATAATAGTGTCATAACGTATCATAGAATACTACTTTCATGGTACTAATTTGTATTTCGGTCATTTTTACAGATACAATTCTGTCTGTTTATTGAGTGTTGTTGATATACAACTTGTTTTTCAGGAAGTGTTTGAAAGAAAGTGTCTCCAACATTTACGCCAAGTTCTTTTCCTTTCAAATACAATAAACAAGCAACAGCTCCATCTACCGTGATAGATAGTCCATGTTTACGTTAAGTGGTCATTATGCAAGTAGACAAGACAAGAAACAGGTAAGAGATTAGACATACCACCGTGTTTGTTTACACTGCTGGATGCTATTGACAGTTTTGACTTTCAACACAGCATTTTTTATATATATATATTTGATTTATTTTCATTCAGTTCAGAATTTCCTTTGAAATAAGAATCATACCTGAACGTGTTATTCTGGTTCGTGTGATGGGCAGCTGCGAAGAAAAGTCCAAGATTCGAGTCGCAATATGCAACTAACCAGGCTCCGCACTTTGATCTGTTAAGGGCGCTATTCGGTATCACCCTTCAGTCAGCATGTAGAAGTTTAGGATGAAGAAGTCTGATGTTTAGAATCTCTAGTCTAGTTCCTTACACACAGTGTCGCGTAGTGTACTGTTCAAGTAGAAACTTCTGATTCTTTAACACTTTCGAACTCGTGTATTCTTGTTATACTGCTTTTAATGAGCGTGTATTTTCCCCCCAAAATATGAATTTGAATTTGAAAATTTGAATTGATGTGGGAACATTTACCTTGTGAGTAAATCAGTATCAGTGGTTATTGTTCTGATAATGTATATGGGTTGGATGGTATAAATTGCTTATGACTGGTATAAACAAAATGTCACAGAACGGCTGATCTCAGATACCTCATTGAAATATTTTAAAGTATTAAACACTTAGCAACAAATAGAAATCTACATTAACAAAGTGTTAAATTGGTCAAGGTCTTTAGTCTCCCACAAAGTATTAGAACTTGTAAACTGGTTTATTAAAGTTTCACTTATTTCCTTTCGTTTAACTTTTATAGGTTAAACCACTAATGTCAAATTATGCGAAGTTAATAGTGAACTAATCACTTTATAAATCATGTTCAACACATGTGGAGTTCTAAACCCATGATAAAGTACAAATTATTATGTAGACCAAATTGCTTTACTATTGGCCTAGTTATATTATATACTACCTATAAATAAACGGTTGCAAACATAACCTCTGAAGGATAAAGGAAAACGGAATGTTATGTCTAGAAGCGCAAGAGTGTCACGTAATTGGACTCGTTGTTTAGTTTATAATTTTACGTAAGAAACTTAGAAGTTATGATTGCATTAAGTCTTCACTTTATCTTGTTTCTGAACTTTTCGTGTTTTTTGTAGAACCACAATTGTCAAAATTTTAAATACTATTATGAACAAAAGTTCTATTAACAATTTGTAAAATTTTCTAATCTTATTAACAAAGTCATTTGGAAAGTATTAGGCTGATCTCGTTCAGGAATTCTTTGCCTCTTTGAAGTTAACTCTTAACATTTTATTTTGAAATCTAAAAAATTACATTAACGCTGATACATAGATATTTACTGATATGGAAGTTCATAATTATTAAAGAAAATTTAACCAATTTGTTAAAGAAAATTATATACAGTTTAACGATAAGAACGTTAACGTCTATAAAAACTTAGATGCGGAGTCAAAGTGTAAATAAAGTATATTTTATATAAACTTTAAAAGAAGTTTTTCTAATTTTCACTAAAGAGCATGCTCATTCAGAACAAGTGATTCTACAAAGTGTTTGCTTCTTTGATGAAAACGAAAAGCTATGTACTGTGTCCATCGCCGGGATTGAAGCCCGAATTTTAGTTTATAAACCCTAATACTGTCCACTGAGCAGCCGTGGTATTCAAACTTTATTCGTTGCTCATGTAAAGATATTCGTTTTTATTGATATAAAACAAACCTTTGTTTTCTTTTTTGACATCGGTAGCAATTGTTATTTCACTGTATGTTTTGGCAGGAACTGGAAGGTACACATTTGTATATAGAATAAATTTAAAGTATTAAGATTATTTATAAATAAATAAATTGTATCTGAAATATTCTACCTGAATGGCAACTAATGCACACCTAGATCAGAGAACCTCAAGGATTAAATATAGCTATCCCTAACTTTAAATTATTAACCGGATGAAGAATAGTTAGTCACTAGCACTCGCTGACAGAAAGGAATTGTCTACCGATTTAGACTGCCATTTTTAGAACGCAACATAACTTAAAGTACAGAGCATATTCAGAATCATGCCGTCTCGAACGTTAGCCTGTCGATACGCAGCCCGATGCGCTAACTACAAGACAACCCAGGACCCCATACAAACGGGTCAATTTGTTTCTGATTGAAAGTATTAGCCAAGCTATCAATCGTCCTATATGTTTACAATACAAAAAAGTCTAACATTCAAACAACTGAAAATAAAGTTTAGTCTCATATAATTTTTTTCTTTTATTTAACTGTTTGTGGTCGAACACGGAAACAAAAGGTAGTATTGATATCTCTATATGTTCTGTCAAAAAGTAGTGACGTAAGTATTGACGAATGTTTTTCACGTGCGCTACGATCTAAAAAGAGTGTTCATGTTCACAGCAGTGATATCTCCAACGGCTCGAATATTGATTAATGGCCTCATCAATAAATTACACCCACTTGTTATCATGAAGGGTTGGTTACAATGTTGAGGAAGGAACGTGAACAGTGTTTAATGTTTGAAAAGTTTTTTTGGTGTACAAAGCTTGAAGATAGCTTTTATATACGGAAACATCTGTTAGCTGAGTTCTTGCGCAGACGGTACGTAGGCAGCACTTCACAAAGACTGCAGGATA
>NW_013666524.1:110197-116328 GCF_000517525.1 Limulus polyphemus | reverse complement strand
TATCCTGCAGTCTTTGTGAAGTGCTGCCTACGTACCGTCTGCGCAAGAACTCAGCTAACAGATGTTTCCGTATATAAAAGCTCTCTTCAAGTGTTTAATGTATCGTTTCAATATATCTCGCTTTCTCTGTGGGGAGAGGGTTAAATGTCGAATAATTCTATCATTAAAAGATTTCTTGCATAATCCAAAAGATTTAGCATATCGAGTAATTTAATAACTACATTAGAAAATTCAGTTCATTTGAATTTAGTCCCAGAACAATATACGGATCACAATAAACCTTTCTTAAGACATTATTTGAAACGCTCTGCAGTTCATCCAAAACAAAAACAAGTTTCACAACAAATGAATTCTGGTTTCTAACTATCGTCACCAATTCGATGTTTTTAAAGTATGCTGTTTATGATCTTCCTTTCAGCAAAACTGTTTAAGAGACGTGGCACATTTTTTGTATTACTATCTCAACGGTTACTATAATCACAGTTATTTTTGTTATGTACAGATAAGCAGGAAGATCTTGTCTTGTTTTAAGATGTTTTATAGTCTCCTAATGATCTTGTTTGTTTGTTTGCAATTAAGCACAAAGCTACACAATGGGCTATCTGTGCTCTACCTTCCACGGGTATCGAAACCCGGATTCTAGCATTGTAAGTCCGCAGACATACCGCTGTGCCACTGAGGATGTCTCCTAAAGTATTAACTGAAATCTAGATAATCTTTAATAATTAAAAAAAAAGGATTGTTTTATGCAAAGAAGCGATTTCGTTTTGAAGAATTTATTGGATTATTTACATCCAACTCAGTTAATGCATGCAGAAATCCTACTACTTAACATTATACACACTTGCCTATTCACATCGAATTTTCTGTTTCGTCCTAATTTTAGACCATTGTTCTCCTTATTCCTCAACAGATTTAACATATAAAACAATAAGTGAGGAATAAAGTTCAAATTTATAATTGACTTTTGTCTTCTTAAATAGTTTACTCGACACACCACACACACAGATGGAGGTAATTATGTTTTATTTATTTATTTATTTAGCATAAAGTTAAGCAATGAGCTATCTGTGGCCTGCTCACCGCGAGTGTCGTAAATCAATTTTATTTTTTGACAAAGAAATACTGTATGTACAGACACACCCATGCCTGAGCATTTCATAGTAAATAACCATGCTGAGATCGAATTGCCAGCTAAATAAAATTATTTTTGTCAATCGAAACCTGTAAGTGAAAGCATCAAATAAAATAATCATTACACTCATAGAGGAACATGTGTTATCTCTTCTCGACAGCTGTTATCTAAATAATTAAACGTATATATCAAACGTTATTATTTCCATGCTCAATAATCAACGCATAAATGTTGAGCGTTTTACTTCGCGAAAAATATAATAATTTTTTTCTCTAATGCCATTAGGAACAGTTTCACTCGTGTGCTGAATACTTTTTGATAAAACAACTTTTAAATACAGTAGCAATAACTCACCATGGTACACTAAAATCGATGATTCATAAAATGAATAGAAAATGGAACTTTCAATTAATAAAAAAAATGTTTGAAATTTGTGCGTGTAATACATTGGTGACGCCCCACTATTTCATCCAAGCAGACTGCTTGTCTTAGTCTTTTTAATTTTTTCTTTTATTTCATATCTTGATGTATATATATAAGTAAAACAAAACTTCGTTTCATATTTTTTAGTAGACAATTGTTTGGTTCAATGCAGCAATGTGAATAGAGATTGCTTAATTACATAATACAACCAGTATCCTTTCTACGTGTATAAAGCGTGAAACAAACGTATAAATCTAAGGTGTCATGTGTTGGTATTGGCGGACAGTGTTTCCATACTTCCGTAGGATTGCATTCATATTTCAACTCGTCTAAACGTATCTTTACAGTTTTCATTTAAATAGTTGACTGTATTACATGTATTTTACAAAGGCAGATGATGTTCCCAGGTTCTATAGGCGGACGACATTACTTGGCAAATTGTATTACTAAGGTTAGTACTGGTAGGATAGATAGTGTTTGTATAAATAGAAAGTTCAATAGGATGCTGAGCTCATCGTACAATGTCTCAACATCTGATTATGTCAGAAACATTATAGTCTAGATTTAATTTTATGCCCTAAAAAGTTACAAGTAAAACTATTATTTGAACGAGACAACTATTATAACAATGTCACAAATATTAGTTTTATTACACATACTATCTTAAGTATTATTTTAACGAGACAACTATTATAACACTGTCACATATATTAGTTTTATCACACATACTATCTTAATTTATCTATTATTTTAACGAGACAACTATTATAACACTGTCACATATATTAGTTTTATCACACATACTATCTTAAGTATTATTTTAACGAGACAACTATTATAATACTGTCACATATATTAGTTTTGTCACACATACTATCTTAATTTATCTATTATTTTAACGAGACAACTATTATAACACTGTCACATATATTAGTTTTATCACACATACTATCTTAATTTATCTATAATTTAAACGAAACAACTATTATATCATAGCCCCTCTTACAATTATCAGGCACTTTATGTGTAAAACAATTAGCTAATTCATCAGTTCTATAATTTTCACTTCTCTAATTGAGAAACATCCTGAAAAATTTGATCACACATGATGTTTCGTTTTTATAAATATTGAATGAAACTGTTGTTATAGCTGATTGTGTTTCTTAAGTATCGATTTAACATACATTTAAAGATACTGATTACAGTTTCACTTCTGTATTTATTTTTCATGACATACGTTTTGCATTTCTTGACATTTTATATGTAAAACACTTATATTGCTAATTCATTTCTATAATTAATATGTTGTATAACATCTATTTGCTCTGAATAGGACCCATATTTAAAACTCTAAATAATATACAATAATTTCATGTTTAGCTTTAAAAGTTGATTTGTTTCACTACAGATTAAAGGATCTACGTAAATATTTGTGGTTAATTATTACTGGAACATTGTATTCTTACCTTTTTGTAGATATTTTCATTTTGAACATTAAATGAACTATTACTTATAGGTCAACACGTATAATTTCCAAATAGTGTAGACACTTCTGCCCACTTGGATATTTAGTCTGACTAATCACAGTTAACGGCATGTCGACCTTTCACTAAGAAGAGAGAGGCCTGATAGAATTCAAAGTTTAATTTGGCAGAAAAGTAATTTCATGAAAACAAAAGTTGAACAAATCAATTTCAATACATTGTATAAATCGCTATTTGTGATTATACATTCATTACTAAGGTATAAATCTCAAATATATTTATATTATACATAATATTGACAATAAAGGGTTCAAACTCTCCATAATCATAAATTCAAAAAATAATAAATTATAAATTTAATGTTCACCATACTTTAACTTAACTAGTGATGATCATCTTTTGTATGTCAATGAAATTAAAAGTAAGTAAACATAATTCTTTCAGTTACAAAACACTAAATTTATATACACGATATTCTATTTCTCAAAATTAGACACAACATGTTCAATATGTACATTTAAGATAGCATACAATTCTTGTACACTTTATAGTCAATTAGACTTCATGAACTGATTACTCACGTTTCTACAAATATGTATATCCATCCAATGCAAGTCTCCATGTAGATGTGCTATCTTCAATGTATGTAAGTACAATCACAAACGTTAAATAAGACTTCAAGATACACTAATATACCATTCATGTAAAAACACCTTAACTTATAAAATACCAGATTAGCTTTCATACAACTTTTGTACATTATGTCCATATTACTACTTGTTCATTTCAGTTCAGTAAGTAAGAGTTGAATATACGAAAATGTGAGTGTACCATTGTTGCATTTGACTGAGTTAATTATACTTTGCAACAAAAATATTTTATGATCATTACTCAGTCAGATTAAACTGTGCTCAGCATACAGCAATTTTAAAGTAAACGGTATTATTAAACTTTCATACTTTGTATTAATGCACAGTAAAATGTATTATTCAAATTTTAATTTATGTGTTAATTCACATTAAAGGATAATATTAAACTTCTGAATTATACATTAATGCACATTCAGCCGACAAAGTAAACGGTATTATTAAACTTTCATACTTTGTATTAATGCACAGTAAAGAGTACTATTAAACTTTTAAATTAGATATCTAGATTAAATATTTCAGTTTCATGTTCTTAAACGTTTAATATTGCCCCCCAGTGGCACAGCGGTATGTCTGCGGACTTCCAACGCTAGAAACCGGGTTTCGATACCCGTGGTGGGCAGAGCACAGATAGCCCTTGTGTAGCTTTGTGCATAATTAAAAACAAACAAACGTTTAATATTTGTATAATTAACTTGTAAAGTGCAGGTTCAATGAGTAGATGGCGCTCTCTTAAAATTAGGGAATTATTTAACAAATTATTAAAATTATTACTTGCCTGTAAATGGTTAGTTGTAGTACAAATATATGTTACATTATCTACATTCTCAGGTTGTGTCAATAACATTTTTTCCCTTATACAAATCAACAACATGTAGCCAACCTGTTTATTAGTAAAGTTGACGTTATGACTGAAATAACAGGTGCTAAACGCGCTGTTTCCTATTAACGAGGAACACGTAACTCAATCGACTATCCAATACCTCTTGCATCTTGAGTTAATTTAAGACATATTTGAGTTGAAACACTCACGGAAAAAAGGACCATGTAACTATGCATGGTAATAAAGGAACGTGAGGACTGGCTCGTTCTCTGTGCAAACCCTATACGTTAAATGAAGTCAACTATTTCAGATCTTAACATGTCACAGTTTTGCTGGATTTACACCAAAACAGCACACGTTTTGAATTGAAAAAAAAACGTTGATTTTACGACAAAATATTATTTGTAGCTCATTTGTGTTATTATTCTCGGTCGGTGCCATCTTGTTTTGGATTGTGTGGTTTTAGCGCAAAGTAATTCAGTATGTAGCTTTTGAATAATATATATATATATATACTTAGTCGTTGTATATGACTGGGCTTTATAACAAAATAATGATAAGTCTCGGTTTATTAGTGTTTTGATACGTGTTTTATTTAATTTTGTTTTTAGTAAACTATCAGTTTACACTTTCATTTAGCTGTGAGATTGATATTGTTTTTTACAGGTTGGAGATTCATTTTTAATTATTTTCTTTGACCAATAAGATGACATATGACAAAAGGATGTTGCCAGGACACATGATCGCAGGATTACTAATCATAGTTACGTCTGCCCACTCAATAACTTGGGGTAAGATATTTTTTCTTTGAAATAGATTCGGCGTTAAATATGCATATCAGGTACGCATAATATGTATTTCCACGTGGAAATTTGATATTTATAAATCAAAATGTCTAATGATATAAACATATTAGTCATCCTATGTAGTTCTGTGTGACTAATGTTTTAGATATTGTATAAAGTTAAGTACATAATACTGCTTAAGTTAAGTTATTGTTTCTTCTAAAAACTGAGAACATAAATACTAAATGTTTTGAATCTGTTTATTATTATATCTTACAAAACTAAAATTCACATTACATTAATGTCTATAAGCTCTCTATGAATTTTTATTGACTTTATTTATTCCATATAGGTGAAATGAAGAAAACCATTTTTTTTCTGTTTTGTTTACACAGAGTCTTCTTATCCAAGACCCTCTACAGTAAATAATCATTCCAAATACCAGAACTCAATGATTCTAACTGAAGTCGTGGTCGACCTAGCTCAGCTACTTCTTATTCGTCACGTGACTTTACTGTTTCCACCAAATATCAGTAAGTTGTCAAACATGTGTCATTGGCGTTTCGTTAAGAAACCAAAACATGTGTTACTAAATGAAATACATTCCAGTTATGGAACCGGCTCTTTAGAACTGGCAGTGTCATACTTCAATACGTATGTATGTGTATGACTGGATACACTCATCTTCTGTCTGATTTCTCTGTTTCCACACAGATACAGAAGCTAATGATTACGATAACGTCTCTTCTAGTCTTCACAACACTGTATTTACCACTACTGTTTATGTATCAGAAGAAATGACTAATCTTACTGAAAGCATGTTACGCAGCCAAC